>NW_008334665.1:618409-627243 GCF_000622305.1 Nannospalax galili | reverse complement strand
GCTACATAACAAGCAACAATGCCAGACAGGTGATACCTTCTTTTGAGTTGTTGGCCAGGGTAGCCAAAGGGATTCCTAGATAATAACCCAGCATAGAACTGGGAAATTGAACAGCAGACCCCAATCTTATCCATAGGAATATTGACAACTGATTACTGCTAGATGAGAAACAGCTGACCCTCCTAAAACAAAGACCTCTAGGTAGGCTGACTAGGTTCACCAGAAGGGCAAGTAGTGGGGAATGGCTGGGGGTGCTGACAACACAGCAGACAGTAGCAGGGATATCAGAGTATAAGGGCTCTAGTTGCGGGGAGGGAGGCTATGGGAGGGTGCTACCTGGGAAGTGGGTGTAAAAAAAATTTTAAAAATTAAAAAACGAAATCCTCACCTGCTTAAGGAAAGTCACAGATCTGACTAACACACTTGCTATTACTACTCAGACACACTTAATACTTGACTGGCCTTGCACTAGACTCATGCTAAACTCACAATTTCTTTCAACTAAATTCCCTACAAATCCTGTTGTGTTTCTTACTCTTAAACTTTAGTATTGCTTTATTTGTTTTCCATGACTTATATCTCTGGCTTTGTCCCTCCATATAGAGCTATGCAGGTGTGGTAAGGATGGCCATAGGGCATCCTTGTTTAAATGCAGAACTCAGACAGAGCATTTCCTATGTCTAACACATGTTGTTCCACAGTCATTTTAAGATCAAGGATTCTCTTTTCCTCGTGTTTGATAAATGTGTTTGTCATTCAGAGCTGACGAAATTCATCTTCTGCTCTTTTCATTTGACAATATGACATCATTGTTTTCCATCTTTATTTAGTGAGAATTATTACCAAGTATTTAAAAACTAAAAATAAGTAATTCATACTATGATAAATGTACTGATTATATTGCCAAATTTAATTCCACAGAATTTTAGAATATTTAAGTCTGTTTCACAAGGGCAATTAGCTCATAATTTCTACATTTCCAATCCTGTTAAATCCTTAACAAATTGAGATGTTCAGAGATGTTGTCCCTAAAAGAAGCTAGAAACCCCTCTTCCTCCTGCTCCTCCTCCTCCTGCTCCTCCTGCTCCTCCTGCTCCTCTTCCTCCTCCTCCTCCTGCTCCTCCTCCTGCTCCCCTTCCTCCTCCTCCTCCTCTTTTTCATCCTGTCCTCCTCCTTGTCTTCCATTTCATTTTTTGAAACATTGTTTTACTACATATCCCAGCTCCTCCTCCTGCTCCTCTTCCTCCTCCTCCTCCTGCTCCTCCTCCTCCTGCTCCTCCTCCTGTTCCTCCTCTTCCCCCTCCTGCTCCTCCTCTTCCTGCTCCTCATTTTACTTCCTTACCCTTCCCCCTCCCCCTTCCTCCTCTTCCTTTCTTCCCCACCCCTTCTCCCCCTCCTCCACATTCTCCTCCTCCTCCTTTTCTCATCCTCTTATTTCTCCTCCTCTCCCCTCACTTCCTCCTCCTTCTTCCCCCTCCTCCTTTCTATAAAGTTTACAAACAAATATGTATTCCTTCATACACATCTGCAAGAATTCACTAGTGAAGCCTTGGTGTCCTGGAGCTGTCTTTGCAGAAGGCTTTAAGTTACACCATCAGCGACTTGAATAGGCATAGGATTTTTCAGATTTTTCTATTTCTCCTTGAATTGTTTGGCAAAATAGCCTTTCCTTTTTTGTCTTCAAAACGCACATTAATTTGGCAATCCAACGTTAAATTTTACACACAACTTTGTGATTATTTCTTTGTTAGTTGTTCTAAGGTTTGTCTATCTTTATTAAAGATTTCAAACAATCAGCTTCATATTTCAATGACTTTTATGTTAAATATTGTTTTCTGATTTTATTTTGCTATATTCTCTATCACTTAATGTTTCCTCTAGGTTCAATTTGTTATTCTTTCTGAAAATTCTTAATATTGCTCAGCCATTCACATTTCATCTTTTGAGAACTCCTTGGTTAGCTTCTTGCCCCATTTTTTGATTAGATTGTTTACTTCCTTGAGGTTCAGAGTATTTTTTAGCTCTTTGTATATTCCAGATAGTAACCTTCTGTCAGCTGTACAGCTGATAAAGACTTTTTCCCATTCTCTAGGCTGCTTCTTCACTCAAATGATAATAATGGTCTTTGTTTTATAGAAGCATTTCAGTTTTGTGAGGTCCCGTTTGCCAACTGTTGGACTTAATAACTGTACTATATAAGTCCTAGTCAGAAAGGCCTTTCCTGTACGTATAAATTCCACCTTATTCTCTACTTTCTTCTCTATTATATTCAAGGTATCAGGTCTTATGTTGAGGCCTTTGATCCATTTTGAATAGAACTCTGTTCATGGTGAGAGACAGGCACCTAGATTAATTCTTCTACCTACAGCTACCCAGTTTGAACAGCACCATTTGTTGAATAAGTTGCCTTTCCCTTGATTATATCTGTTGCATTTTTGCCAAAATCAGGTGACTGTAAATGTCTGAACTTAAATTTGTGCCCTTAATTCCATTCCACTGCTCAATGTGTATGTTTTTATGCAGTACCATGCTGTTTTTATTGCTATAACTCTGTAGTACAGTTTGAGATCATAATGGTAGTACCTCCCACAGTCCTTTTATTGTTCAGGATTATTTTGGCTATCCTGTGTTTTTTGTGTGTTTCTAGATGAAATTTGAGATTATTTTTTAATTTATGTGAAGAATTGTTTTGGAATGGGATGTTAGCATTGAGTTTGTAGATTACTTTTGGTAAGATGACCATTTTCACTCTGTTAGTCACTGATCCATGATTATGGGAGGTCATTCCATTTTCTGATATCTTCTTAAATTTCTTTCTTCCGTGTCTTACAGTTTTTACCATGCAAGTCCTTCACTTTCCTGGTTATATTTATTCCAGGATAGTTTATATGTTTGAGGCTGTCATGAATGGAATCTTCTTTCTGATTTGGCAGTGTGTTTGTCAGTCTGGAGAGTTAACTTTATCTCCTGCTACTTTGCGGAATCTGTTTATGAGCTATAAGAGTTTTCTGGAGTCTTTCGGGTCTTTCAAGTAGAGAATCACATCTTCAAATAAGGATATTTTTATTTCTTTCTTTCCAATTTGCATTCCTTTTTTTCTCCTTCACTTATCTTATTACTCTAGCTAGGACTTCAAGTACTATGCTGAACAGGGATGGAGAGATTGGACATCCTTGTCTTGTTCCTGATTTTAATGGAAATGCTTTGAGGTTTTCTCCATTTAGTATGATGTTGGCTCTGGGCTTGCTGTATATTGCCTTTATTATATTGAAATGTATCCCCTGTATCTCTAGATTTTCTATTATTTTTATTATGTGAGTGGCTGTTGGATTTGTCAAAGGCCTTTTCTGCACTATTGAGATTATCATGTGGTTTCTGTCCTTGAATATGCTTGTGTAGTGAATTACATTAATTGATTTATCCATTCATATCTTGGATGAAACCAACTTGATCATGGTGGATAATCTATTTGCTATGTTTCTGCATTGTGCTTGGGAATATTTTATTGAGAAACAGAGAATTTGACCTATAATTTTCTTTTTGTTGAATCTTTGGTTTTGATAGTAGAGTAATACTGGCTTTATAGAAAGAATTTGGGAATGTTGCTTCCTTAAAAATATGGACTATTTCACGAATTCTCATCCTTGTGCAGGATCCATGTTAATAATCTCTGTACTGTTCCCATTTTAGTTTACATGCTTCTGAAGCGAAGACCTATAAACCACTCATCCTTCATGTCAATAGCAGGATTCCTCAGAAGGATGCTTCCAAAAATATTAATCAGCTCACGTTGTTCAGGCTTGTACAGAGCTTGCCTGAGGCCATTGGTCTCCTTATATGTAAAAGTCATGCCTGGCACAGTAAAGTTCATGCACAACATGAGCTTTCTGTGGAGCTCACAGCCATCTCCTTGACACAGGACTCTGTCCATCCTCCGGCCTTTGCTCTAGAGCACAAACTTCCCTGGCTCTGCCCTTGTGGATCAACTTATTTTTTATTTAATCTATAGTTTATTTTGCTGTTCCTCTAATGAAATATTGTGACAAAAGTAACTTGAGGGAGAAAGTGTTTATCTTGACTCAGTGTGAGGTGCAGTGCATCATAGTGGGGAACTCACAGACACAGGCGACAGGAGGTTGGGGTGTTCACATTGCATCCACAATAAAGAAACACACGGATTCATCTTCACACAGTACAGAATCCTAGCCTACAAGCCATGCCACAGTGAGGGCAGTCTTCTCCCCTCCACCTAAACCAGATAATCCCCACAGGCGTGCCCAGGGGCCTAAATCCCAGGTGATTGTAGAGCTCATGGAGTTCACATTTGAGAGTAATCACAGACTGTGCCTTGAATACACCTCTTCACCAGTCTGCACCCTCCTTGGCCCTCACCCACACCAATATTCAGATCTTGTTCCAAACCCTCCTTCCTGTTTCATGTAAACACAAGTTCCTCATTGGAGCCTTCATGACTCCATGAGCTCGTGCCCCTCACCACCGTGTTGTCCATACACTCCTTCCCTTCAATTTCCTCAAAGGCATTTACTGCACTGCAGCTAAGTGTCTATTTTCCCGTTTCTTATCGAACCTCATTCCTCTGACTAATGAATAGCCTACCAAAGCAATAGCTTTCTTATATTAGGACCTTTGTAGATCATTTGTGCTAAAATAATGCTGGGCATATTTTAAGATTTTAGTACTTATAATGAATAAGTATGTTATGAACCATTAAGTCAGTTTTTAAAAATAGTAGATGGTTTTCTAGACATTGAACTCAAAAGGTTCATTGTGTTCTAGCAGAATCTTCATAATTGTTTTCTCTTTGTGCTATTTATTGATGAATCAATATTAATGCTATATAATATAATATCAATGCTAGTCTGCCTAAGGAAGGCTCTTCCACTGGAGACAGGCTCAGACATAGAGCCATTATCCTTTTACATAAGATCATGCAAAGAGCTTTAAAACCTGGATGAACATTTGGTACTTTTCATACAAACACAATGTTCACTGCAAAACTGAGCAGAAAGTAGAGAAGTTTCCCATATGTTTCCTGGCTGCCCTCCACTATGTCCTTGCCCAGTATCGACACCCCTCTCCAGTCCGTCCTCCCCGGGAGTCAACATCCCCCACCAGAACAGTGGTTTTCCCACATGTTCCCTGCCTGCTTCTACTACATCCTCCCCCACTGTCAACATCCCCCACCAGAACAGGGAATGCATTCAAGCTGGTGAGTGTTCCTTGACTGCTTTACACTGTCTAAAGTTCATAGTTTACACCAGGGCTTACACTTGCTTTGTTCTACCAGGTTAGATAACTGTATGGTGCCATCAACCCTAATCACAGTACCACGTGGACACCTCACTTTGCCAGCAGTCATGCTCTCTCTTTGCTTCACCTGTCTGTCCCTCTAAATCCTGAGAACCACATTCTTTTTTATCTCCACAGTTTGCCTTTTGTTCAGACTATCAGGGAGTTGTTACCTTACAGTGAGCACCATTTTGGATGGGGTGCTCTGACTTAGAATCATGCATTTTTATTTTGTCAAGTCTTATGGATTGGTAGTCCGTTTCCTCTCAGAGCTGAATAATATTCAGTTGTCTGGGCATATCAGTTCCACTACGTCTTCAAATATTCCTGGTTGACTAACCTTCCTCGGGTTTTGATAATCCTTTGCTATTGTTTTAAACTCAGAAGTACTAACAGGACAGAAGAGGTGAGCGTGAGGGAGTGCCCGGTACTTAGGCTGACTCCCCAAGGGGAAACCATACAGATGAACTGGCAGGAAATACAATCATGTATCTTTCTCTACCAAGGACATAGGAACCTTGTGCTCCCTATAGCCATGCCCGTGCACTGAACATGCCAGGAGTCCCTGCCTGAATACATTAAGGTGGTGCTAATGCCCTGGGCTTTTATCAAGTAAGCAATAAGCTATAAATACACAAGTGTATGCATTGGAGTAGAACTTTTAATATTTCCCGTGTTAATGTCTTCAATTCCCTTCAGTTCTCACAAAGCTGCTAATATATATTTAAGGCTAATGTAACTTAGAGCTCCATTCTGTCATACTTACAGTTATTTAAAAATCTGTTGGAAATTGAGTTATTGACAAACTAAATGTCCTTATTCATTTCCTGCCCCACTGATGGAAGTTTACCACAGCTGTAACCTGCTAAATATCTTAAATTAGATCAGGGAATGGTAATGAACTATCAACGGGGCTCTACCTCACCTCGTTACAAAGATAACTCTCTCTCTCTCTCTCTCTCTCTCTCTCATATTTTTACAATTCAAAAAATGCAGTTTTATGGGTAATATTTTTCCTTTCTCAGTTTTCTTTAATTTTTCCCTAAAATATACAATGTTACCACAGTGTTTAGAAAATATTTCCCAAAGTATAAAAGGCAAAAGGTATACACCTCATTTTTTCAACAATTTTTTTTCCTTGATGGACCGAGAGATGGCTCAGCACTTAAGAACACTAACTGCTCTTGCAGTTCCCAGCACCCACACAGAGGCTAACAGCTGTCTATAATACCAGTTCCAGGGAATCCAACACCCTCGTCTGGCTTCCCTAGGCACTGCATGACAGATGCTCTTATGTACATGAAGGCAAAACATTCATACACATAAGAATAAATAAATAAATATTTATTTATTTACTTTGATAATTTCATACAATGTTATAGATCATGTTCATCCACAACTCACCCCTACCCACTGAGCTCCTACTCTACCTTCCTACCCACCCCAACATTGTTTTTGTGTTTTTTTAAACTTTAATAACCCATCAACTCCAATTTGTGCTGTTCATAAAACATCTTGTTTTTAAGGAAGAATAAAATAATTGCCTGAAAATTTTATTTCAAGGAAAAAGTATTTATGACACAGCTTTATTATCTTACTGGTAGACTGCAGGGCAGAATGTGCAGTCATGCTATGACAGATAAATGATAGTAACTCACCTGAAGTTCTAAATGAAGTATGTTCCAGTGACTTCACTTCTTTTTACCAAAATAAAATTGGTGTGTAGAACACAAAGTCAGTATAAGATTCTTGAAATTCTGCGATGGACAATTTTATAATATTTGGTTTGTCTTGGCACTGCTCTTCCGGGGCCAGGAGTTAGACGACTTTTGACAGTGGCTGGGCTTCCCAGGACCCCAGGGTCAGCACAGGATGACTTGAGTCCTGATGTGGACACAGCTCATTCTTTCTGAGTGCTATTTTTGGTTCTAATTTCCAGAAAGTGTGAACTTCAAGGCTGATAGGCATTTCATTTCCCCATGGAAAGGGCAATGTGGTTTGAGCTATCGCACAAGGACATTTTCAAAATAACTCCATGGGAAAGAATTTAAGGTGCAAACTAAGTGCAAAGTTTTCCCTGTGTTTTGCTGGAAACGACGTGGCACATGGCAGGGACTCAAAGGAGAGTCTCTGGCACCAGTCAAAGCCTTCGGCTCTCATTAGCAGGTCAGCATGGAACCAACTCTTCTTAAAGTCTTGTGTGTTGGTTCCTAGCTCATTATCCAGATATCAAGCCCCGGCAATGGATGAGCGCTTTTGGATGGGGGTTGTGCTAGTTATTGATCATGATTCAGGTTAGTTCTGAATTGAAGTAGAAACCAAAAAGGAAGAAATGAACGTGCATTTTATACAATTTTGATTTCAAATATATCCTCTTAATTTTCATTTTTTCTGTTTTTATTTTTCATAAATAATTAGGAGGGTCCACAAGAACTTCTAAATACAAAGTTCAAAATGATTCCTCCCCTTCTGAAATAATGAAAGCAGAGATTCCCTTGGCTATGACCCTCTGAGGCAGATTTCTTTTTCATGAACCACTTCAGCATGCCTAGCAGTTCCTATGTCCACCTATGCACTTGCCACTCCAGAAAGCCTATCAGAGCCATCCTCAGCACCTCCGGGAGGGCCAGGGGAGCTTACGCCAATAGTCACGCCTCTTCAGTAATATACTATTACTTCCCACACTGTTGTGTGGAGAGCCTGTGTTCCCTGAACATGCTACACACATGAAGACACATTCCATCACACACACACACACACACAAACACACAGCAGACCACACACAAATACACAACACAACAGACACAAACACAGAGATCACATACAGATGCACATAACACAGTGCACAAGAACATCGCACTGAAAACCTCATCACACCATACACAAACACACAGAATACCCCACAAACTCACCACACACAAGCACACAGATCGACATAACATATTTCACATAAACAAATATACCACACACAGAGAGATACATAGAATACATGGTAAGTGCACAGCACACATTGCTCTGCTTTAGGGAGGATTCCTGATTGAGGCTAACCCTACCGCTCCGCCAGGGTCTTTCCGTCTTTACTCTCATGATCTTCACATCCTGCTGCCCCAAACCGTGACTACCTGAGCAGCTGTCAAAGATGGTAATCCTCTTGTGATATCCTCTAGTCATTCCAATTTCAAGAATTCTTGCCCATCAGATGTGCTAAAGAAATTTGAATTCACAATTTATAAACAACAGCCTACCCATTCCTGAAAAATGGACCGTTAGTAGAATGTTCGAAATGCCAATGACAATGTTAGTCACCAGCCAGAGTTGACTGGAGAGTTATGGGAATTGTGACACTGTTTCACAGCTCTTGAACCCACGGAAAAATAAATTTTGGGGTGGGGGTCTTTTTTGAGACAGGGTTTCCCTGTAGCTTCAGTTAGCCTGGAACACTCTATGTAGATCAGGCTGGCCTTGAACTCACAGAGATCACCTGCCTCTGCCTCCTGAGTGCTGGGATTAAAGGCATGCACCAC
>NW_008334665.1:603014-618334 GCF_000622305.1 Nannospalax galili | reverse complement strand
ATATATAACTTATGAGACATAGTCCTCACTCACACATAACTCTTTGGTGTTATTCAAGACAAGTCTCTCCACCCCATCCCCATATTTTATTACTATTGTAAAAACAGTGTTATGACACGAGGATTTCCCTTAAGCACCTAATAACTCATTGAACCGTTAATCTAATTTTGGTGCTGTTGCTTATTTATAGAAATTCATCAATGTTTATATATGCTTGTGGCTCCATCCCAAGTCAGTGCTGAGCCTCCTGCTCACTGGCCCCTGTTACCAGAAAGGCAGAACCACTAAGCCATCCCTCTCTTCTCCTGGCTAGTTGCTCAGGCGAGTGGCAGGAACCTTTCACAAACCAGCCAGGTTTGTCTCCCCATAGCTGGAGGTGACAATGACCACACCTGCAAAGTCATCCTTGAACTTTACTCTCAGCCCAGGCTCACAACAATCAGCCTTGCAATGCCCATGCAAACGGAAGTTAGAAGTTGAACATTCCATGCATAGACTGTGGAGAGAACTCAGTGGATAGTTTGATCAATGCCTGCAAAGCCTGGACTCGATCCCCAATACAACAAAGAAAAAAAAATGAAGGAAAGAAGTGCCATACCATGTGTATTAGTTTGCTATGTGCTGCTGTGATAAAATACTCCAACCAAAACCAACTTGGGGAGGGCAGGGTTTATTCAGCTTACATTTTCCAATCAGAGTTCATCACTGAGGGAAGCCAAGGCAGGAACTCAGGCAGGAACCTGGCTGCAGAAACTGAAGCAGAGGCCATGGAGGGACACTGCTCACTGGTTTGCTCCTATGGCCCATGCTCAGCCTGCTTTCTTGTACAACCCAGGATCACTTGCCCAGGGGTGGTACCACCCACAATGGACTAGGCCCTCCCACATCACTCAGTAATCAAGAAAGTGCCTCACAAATGTGCCCACAGGCACACCAACACTCTAAACTGAAATCCTCTTTTATTACCTGCATTTAAGATTCATCCATTTTAAATGCTGGCTTGTTAGAAATGCTGTGACTGTTTCACAAGTAAATGCTTGTTTCTTTCAAATTCTATTCATGCTGCCTAATTTTTTTAATTAAATTTGTTCCCACTAGACTTATTATATCCTTATATTTTTATTGTCTGAAAACCTTCTGCATTCCCTTATTTAGACTTTAAGGTTTCTGAGACAGCAGGCTGTGTGCACTTCATGTGTTTTACTTACTGCTATAACCTGGGTACCTGTAACTGAGTCTGGTACTCTGTGGATGCTTAATAAATATTTGTTGAATAAATGAGCTCCTTCTTGCATAACAGATGGAAGATTCATCTCCCCAAAGCACACGTTTTGTACCACCCACCTTCCATTCAGAGGATTTCATCTGTTTCCCATTTATAGTGAAGGAAGTTTAAACAGTCTTTTCCCTCATATTTCAAATACTTGGGAGGGAAAAGGAGCTAATGGTGATCATCAGTAAAACACTACATTTGATCCGTGTAAAAAGCAACACATAAATAGACAAACTTGAACTTTATATAACTTGAAAAGATTGAAGAAGATCCTGGGCCTAACTGAGACAAACCTCATGCAATAGCCACAGACGTTGTTAGAGCAGCCATGTAGGAATGGCTTGGTTTCCCATGGAGGCCAGACATGAGAGACCTCACATGTGGAAAAACACGGTCACCTGGAGACATTTTGTGACCAAAAGGAGATTCTTCCAGGAAAACACCAGGAATCACCTCACACTAGGAACAGTAGAAATAATGACTATCTCTCTTTCATGATGAATTCGAAGTTGTCAAAGAATATTAGATCAATAACTGTATGCAAGGTGAAAATACGTATGCGATGCCAATGAAAAATGGCTTTAAACAATGAGGAAATGTGTTCATCAAATGTATGAGAAAGCCTCCGCAGGTGCCAGAGTTACAAAAACAAGATGAAGATTCTTCACAAATCTATACATTCTGAGACATCATTAGCACTGATCCCAGGAGGGAGGAAGAGAAGGACGGAAGTGGGCTGGAGAGCTGGCTCAGCAGGTAAGAGCACTGGCTGCTCTTGCAGAGGACTTTGGTTCAATTCTCAGTGCCCACATAGCAACTAACAACCATCCATAACTACAGTTCCAGGAGGATCCAATACCGTCTTCTGACCTCCTCGAGCACTGCACAACATATGTACACCTACATATATGCAGGCAATATGCTCATATACATAAAATAAAAATAACAAATAAAAAAGAAGGAAGAAAGGAAGGAAGGCATACTGAGTTGGGAGGGAGGGAGGGAGGGAAGGAATGACATTCTGACTGCCCACAAATTCACATAAAACACATACCAAATGATATGGATAGCCCAAGGGACACAGTGGTCAACTGATAGAGCTCCCACTGACTAAGGCTTAACAAAGCTGAGCAATGATTTGAAGTGCTACTGGATTCTAACCAAACTCTGCATTGATAGAAACAGTGTATAGTCACATCCCTGTGAGTGTAGACCTGTTCTCATAAACAGTGTATAGTCACATCCCCGTGAGTGGAGACCTGTTCTCATAAACAGTGTATGGTCACATCCCCGTGAGTGGAGACCTGTTCTTAGGGACACAGAACATGACTCTTCATTTCTCAAATGTGCACTGTATATACTGACTTCCTTCCAAAGGGCACAGCACAGGAAGGGGAAGGGATACCTTTGTGATGGAGGCAGTGCAAACAGTCCCTTGAGCAGGTTCATAAGGATAACAACCATGGGAAAAATCTGCAGGGATGGTCTTAATGGTAGCTCGTGTTCTTGACACAACGGGAGCTTGGAAATTTAACTCTGTGATCTATCTCATCAGAATTGACAACCCTTACCTAACTGGAAGGACAAATTGAGCAAAGTGTCATGGAGCTACATTTTGTTAATACCCAGGTTATTGTCCCGGGTTATTGTCCAGTTTATAGGTGTCAAATTCATCAAAACAAAGAAAGTTACAGAAATGGTCATGGTCAAGAGTGCTTCTCTGAAGACATGATCACTAGATATAAGATGGTGACCTAGGATAAGAAACAGACATTATGTGAAATCTAATGACGTCCCCCCAAGCACTGAACGTAGTTAATGCTGACATATCAACATCAGCTCCATGCATACACCATCCTAGCAAAGCATGCTCATGAGAGGACACTACCACCACACAGGGGTCCCCTCAAGGCAGAATGACAAGCAATGCTGTGAGGCAGGTTTGTGACCTGAACAGGGTGAAGCACCCACAGGGTCCCACAGTTAAATGCATTTGTCTTGTTTCAGTGATTCCACTCCATGCATACACCATCCTAGCAAAGCATGCTCATGAGAGGACACTACCACACAGGGGTCCCCTCAAGGCAGAATGACAAGCAATGCTGGGAGGCAGGTTTGTGACCTGAACAGGGTGAAGCACCCAGAGGGTCCCACAGTTAAATGCATTTGTCTTGTTTCAGTGATTCCGGGGCTATCAGAGAACTGACTGTCATCCCCCCAAGGACAAGCAGAACCTGCCTCAGGTCCAAGCAACAAGAAGACTCCACAGAGGCGTCATCCGCAAGAAGAGAGTGCAGGGCGGGGATAGTTTGCAGCTAACCTTTAAAAACTCTCAAATATCAAGCATATGGTGTTAAATGTAGACTTTAGATCATAGGTATGTGTGGCTCCTTGATGGTATCTGTACAATTCTTACATAAATGCACAGCTATTGTGAAAATCATAGCTTGCTTTTCAAAAGGAAATCACGGTCTGAAATGACCAAGGAAGTCACAGAATATCCCCACAGAGACTTCCCTGTACTAGAAGTATCCTGGGGTAGGAGGCACCAGCTCTGATCCACCCCTGAGTCAGTCTGGCACACCCCACTGAAGCCTGTCTGTGTAGCTGGTACATCATGGCTGCCCTAGGGGGAAGCAGTCCTGCTGTTGAAGGACCGAGATACAAGCTGGCGTAAGGCAGCTGCCACCTGCTAGGCTATTTGCTGTGTACACATGTAGAGTCCTTCATCTTTCTAAAGTGTCAACTGCCCCTTTCAGATAACGGTCCAGTGACCTCTATGAGCTGTTGTAGTAAGAATTAAAATAAGTCACTTATATGTATCACTAAATCATATGCAAAGAATATCCCCGTCAGGGATGGGGGGCATGGAGGGAACTGGGAAGATGGGAGGGATTGAAATGAAGCAACTTCAGCGCATGCGTGTGAAATTCACAGAAAATTAAAAATAGATCATTTTAAATATACAATGAAAAGGAATATTCAGTAAGACAATCCCGAGACTGATTTATAAATGTCCTCCAAACAGTCATCTATTTATGTATATTTATTATCGCCACACTAAGAAATATACAATCCCTAGTTTCCCTCAAACACCGTAATCTAGCTCAACCTCATGATCTCCATCGGCATTTCTGCCTGCTATTTTCCTGGCCTTCGCTCAATTTTAATGCCTCCTGATGTTTTCAAATAATCTCCCTGTCTTTCTCAACCCCATGCATGCTTTACTAGCATCGTGTTTTTACTTTTATCAGCAGTCAGCATCCACATGAGATGCTTCAATGTCAAGCTCAGATGCTGTTAACAGTCACATCCTATCATTTCCAGACAGAAGGGGATCAGTCCTTCCTGCAAATTAGTTTGCATTTGCTTTCATGATGTTAATTGTCCCATAACCCCATGCTTAGCCTTATAATGGCATGCAGGCTTTAATTAGGGGATGACAGACATTGAAACAGAATGTCTACCTTTTCTTCTGTACTGCTGGGGAAGCCTGGTGTTCTTCCTCCAGTCAGCGCTCAGTGAATCTGACCTGATGAAAGCAGTTACACGTCAAAGTGCCCCAGTTTCAAATGGTCCATATGTCTGCAAAAAACCATTTAGATATGTTTGAATTCTTGAACTGATAAATCCTCAAAATGCAATCACTGTCATTCTGACTTTAAGCCTCGTTGCTGCAAGATGAAGACTCGACCAGCAAACGCCTACCAAAGATTAGCTGTCGAATTCCAGCAAAAATTACAGCATGGGGGAAAAAATAAGGGAAGCCAGGTGGAAAATATAATTTTGGTCCTGTAGCTTTTTGTTTCTTGTTTCTTCCTCGGTCATTCTCATTTGGAGGCATCTTTGTGACAGGCCTTACAAAAACCCTCCAACCAGAAAATCCATATATTTCAGTGTTGCTCAAAGCCCTGAGGTAGCAGCATCAGCAACAGAATCAACCCACAAACCCGGTGCCAGCTACTCCACAGGCCTCTTCTGGTGTTTCCTTCTGTCACATTTCGTGTGGAAATTGAATCAAAATAGGAGATCCGCTTTCCTGGAAGATTGTGGATTTTGTTTCAGAAGAAAGACACTCAAATCGCATGATGTTATTAGTTTCTGAAATATGGCCTTGTGTTTCTGAAAATAAAAGCCTTAAAAGCATCCCAAGTGAATGCTTTTAAGGAAGAGGGTGTGTGTTCCAAAGCAGGCATCTTGGTCTGTGCTGGAGAAACATTCCTTTTAGTAAAGGGTGCGCTGGAATTCTGCCCATAGAAAGAGTGCGACTGTTTTCATAGACACATTTTTACTATCTCCACTCACACTAGACTAACTTTGAGATATGACACTGACAGAAAAGAAAGTCTTGGGGCTGGGCAGATAAACTCAGTGGGTCAAGTGCCTACCCTCAAGCATGAGGTCCCAAGTTTGAATCTCAGAAACCAAGTAAAAGCTAGGTATGCACATGTGTCACACTGGCACTGGCCCGAGGTGGAAGCAAACAGGTCCCTGAGAACACGGGCTGTCAGCCTGGTGTGAAAGGGGACCCCCGGATTTAATGAGAGTCCCTGTCTTAAAAAGATGCCTAACAACCACCTCTGACCTCCACAGGTATAGTACTTGCACCACCCACGTGAATACACACATACACTATATGTGTACACAGCCTCACACAATACGATGTCAAATGAAACCTTGAGAACAAAATCCATCATATTAAATTCACATATCCATCATATATTCAATAGATAATAATATTGTACAGGCCCAATTTGGTATACACTTAAAGAATCTAAGCGAGTCAGAAAAAAATGTAGTAATTGTATGTGACATAACATTTAAAATAAAGTCTTATGTAGAATATATAACGTACATTTGCTGAAAATAAATTACCTATTTTAAGTGTGATGGACTCGGGCTGGATTGGTGGATTTATGCGACTCAGTATGTTAATAACTAACAGAAGTATTTATGCCATGTAGGACTAAAATATCCTAATTTTTATAACTGTTGGTCACATACTATATTCATATTTAAGTTTCCACTGTGATATTTCATGTCTTTATCCTCACATCCATCAAAGAGTTCCACTGCATTTTGGGTTAGAGGCATTTCACACGTCAGGAACACTGGAATCTTTAAACCTATCTATCCATTTTAGTGGTAAGGAAGTAGATACTTACAAATAAAATAACCACTTAAATAATGGCACTGACTCACAGCATAACAACATGATGCTTTATCAAGAAGATGGAAAAGATGATAGGCAACGGCTCAACAGAAAATCAGGCAGCAAAAGACTCTCAGAGCAGGAAGCCCAGGGCTGTCCTACTGTACCCACGTGCTTCCCACCAAACTCACTCCAAAGGACTTTCAAGCATCCGTGTCATTTTATCCCTGAGCTTGTAGGAGGCTGGAAGAACCAGGCAGTCTTTTGAAAATGAGGGTTTTAGAGACCAGGGGAGGCTGTGGGGAAAGAGGGCTGGCAGCGGGGGGCCAAGATAAACAGAGAGTCTTAAAAGTCCATCAGCGGGATCCACACAACATACAGACAGAAGCACTCCTGGGGTGATCTGTACACACCACTCTGTACAGTAGCTGCAGACCATAAGGCACTGGAGGCGGGGAAGGGACAGCGCTGAGGTTAGCACATGCTGTATAAAGTAAATAGTGTTTACAGTATAGTGTGGCTGTTGTCCACAGTAGGTCACCGTAGACAGACCTCCAATAAATGATTGAGTGTGCGGGCCAGAAAAGGCTCTGGAACAACCATTCATCTGCAGGCAGTGCTGGTCAAATGAGAGCATCATCAGTCCATACGAGCTTTCTGATGGCTAAGGATATGATGGTTGAAAATCAGTGACAAAATAAGAGAAAGCACCTGATATCGTGTGCTTGAATGTAAGCATGTCGACTACCTTTGTTCACAGAGGGCGGTGAGAGAGAGAGGGAGGAGAGTTGGAATGCGTGAGTTTTAATTGCTTGTTTGTATTATTTCATTGCTTGCTGTACCTGCTCAGTGAGTGTGATCGCCCCCCTGACAGGAACTTGCAAAGGGAAAGTACAGTGGGGCTGGGCAACCCTTGCAATGTGTTCCATTCTTCTATATGCTTCCCCCAGTTCAGCGATCTTCCATGAAATGTTACTGAACTGAACTGTGCTAGAGCTTCTGAACAGGAAATCTCCATTCATAGACCACAACATGGCCATCAGCTGGTAGGGAGGATCAACAGCTCAGTGGGTCAGAGTTCCCTTGGTCCAACCAAAAGTTAAAAAACTATACTATTGCAAGAGAAGGGTGTGAGGGAAGAGTTGAGACACACACACATGCACACACCACACACACATGCACACACACACCACACACACACACACACCACACACATGGGAGGATCAACAGCTCAGTGGGTCAGAGTTCCCTTGGTCCAACCAAAAGTTAGAAAACTATACTATTGTAAGAGAAGGGTGTGAGGAAAGAGTTGAGACACACACACATGTACACACCACACACACACCACACACACCACACACACATGCACACACCACACACACACACCACACACATGCACACACCACACACACAACACAACATATACAGATTTGCACATATGGGAGGATTCCTAGAAACCTGATGACCAAGAGCTCTGTGGAGTTGTGGGTGGTGGATCGAGGACAGCATTAGCCAGCTCTGTGGAGCTGTGGGTGCTGGATACACACACCACACACACACCACACACATGCACACGCCACACACACACATACCACACACATGCACACACCACACACACACACCACACACACCACACACACACCACACACGTGCACACACCACACACACACCACACACACACCACACACATGCACACACCACACACACATGCACACACTGCACACACACCACACACATGCACACACCACACACACATGCACACACCGCACACACACACCACACACCACACACACACACACGCACACACACCACACACACAACACAACATATACAGATTTGCACATATGGGAGGATTCCTAGAAACCTGATGACCAAGAGCTCTGTGGAGCTGTGGGTGGTGGACCGAGGACAGCATTAGCCAGCTCATTCTGGTTTGTAGTACTCACTGAAGCTATTTAAAGGGCAAGACACAGCAAATTTATATCAGATACAGAAAACCTTCCTCCTAATTTTGAAATAGCTCTTGTATCTTACTATTTATTTTCGTGCATATAAAGCTTTTATTATAACACTCAGCATCATTTATTTAGGAAACTACGAAGAACACAGTTAAGATTCTGTAAAACTTTCAACCCCTTACATTAATTTTCCAGGTACAATTGTGGTGTGAAGGAAATGTAATCAAAATCATGGGATGGGTTTTGAGGATGGAAATACCCAAGAAATAATGATAAATAACAGTGAGGTCTGGAGTCCAACAGGTGAGTGAGGCCACTAATAATTTCATAACGTTGTTTTTAACTGTGTTAAACTTTACTGTGACTGGATAATTTAATGGGGTATAGATTTTGTTTGTCCTTCGCTTGTCTAAAAATTAAATAAAAAACATTTTTAAAGCTATTTAATCCTAGAGATAGACATTTCTACAGGCTCTTTCAGTGCCATAATGATAACGTCTGCCTTCATCAAAATTCATGTAAGGATGTGGGTGTATCCTCAGTCTGTCTGGGGCCAGAAGAAACGCTTCAAATGTAACTAGATTATATCTGCCCTGGTGCACCTTGCCACCGTGTCTGAGGACAGACCAGCATCTTGAGATGCCTGGACTCTAATTCTAAGACTGCAAACTGCAGAGGCAGTTAGCATATCCACACTAAGTGGCGTGAATTTCCTTGACAACATTCCATTGCCCCATTCTTCAAACTCAATTTTATCTGTTCTAAGTGCCAGGATTTCAGGTAAGAATGGAGATTGTGTCTCAGGCACTGTGCCTGGTTCTTGGCCCCAGGCAGGTCCTGGGAGCTGTCCAGGGTTCTGAGGCGCAGAGAAAAGGCAGTCACCAGTTGGCTGAGAGCAGCAAGCTTTCTCTCCAGCTCAGCGGTCCCTGGACTTTCTGCTGAAACCTCTCACCACAGTTCTCAAGCCTGGGAAAACATTCCATCCCCAAATGCTCGTGACTATGAGGAACTGACTAGATTATATCTGCCCTGGTGCACCTTGCCACCGTGTCTGAGGACAGACCAGCATCTTGAGATGCCTGGACTCTAATTCTAAGACTGCAAACTGCAGAGGCAGTTAGCATATCCACACTAAGTGGCATGAATTTCCTTGACAACATTCCATCGCCCCATTCTTCAAACTCAATTTTATCTGTCCTAAGTGCCAGGATTTCAGGTAAGAATGGAGATTGTGTCTCAGGCACTGTTCCTGGTTCTTGGCCCCAGGCAGGTCCTGGGAGCTATCCAGGGTTCTGAGGCGCAGAGAAAAGGCAGTCACCAATGGGCTGAGAGCAGCAAGCTTTCTCTCCAGCTCAGCGGTCCCTGGACTTTCTGCTGAAACCTCTCACCACAGTTCTCAAGCCTGGGAAAACATTCCATCCCCAAATGCTCGTGACTATGAGGAACTGGGTGCCAGTTCAAGCTTACCTTCCCCTTCCCCAGCACAGGGCCCAAGACACTCGAACCAAACCCAGCAACTGCAAGACTCCAAGGTTGCATGCCTGAAGTTCTAGTACTTTAGTGTGAATTTGTTTTTTAAGTGAAATCTAATGGGAAAATGCAGCATGCATCAGGGTTTGGGTGGTAGAGTTTCCACACGATTCCACCTCAAGCCACAATAACGACCAAGCTCTGAAAGGGTTTTCTCTATAACTTCTCACTCACTGGTACCCTGACTCCCAGGCTGCCTTCCCCCGCCCCCGCCGAGCAGGAGCTGGGCATGGGTGTAGGATGTGGCAGTGGTAACTTAGTGTTGCAGGACAAAATAGGCAGGGAGCCTCTCAGGGATCCTAACTGGAGGTGCAGCATGTCCCCACCTGGGAGAGCATCCCAGCTGTCACCTGTCTGCTGCTGGCTCATTGGTTCTGTAGAAACTTGACACCTTTCCCTACGAGCTCTGCCCCATCCTGTGGGAACGTTCACCCTTCTTCATCCTGCAACTGTGCCATCCCGTGGGATCCTGGCTCCTCTCCGTCCTGAAACTGCCCCATCCTGTGGGATCCTGGCTCCTCTCCATCCTGCAACTGCGCCATCCTGTGGGATCCTGGCTCCTCTCCATCCTGCAACTGCCCCATCCTGTGGGATCACAGCCTCTTCTTCATCCTGCCCCGACCCATCCTATGGAAACATGAATCCCTCTCCATGCTGACCCTGGCCCCATCCTGTGGGGACCTTCACCCCTCTCCACACTGACCCTGCCTCATTCTATGGGGACTTTCAGTTCTCTAAATCCTGACCATCTGCTCTTAATCTTCAGCTTCTCAGTTCCCTATGTTAAAAATGTAATGAATTTAATTCCATATGTTTTGATTATTAAATGAATATACAATTATCTACTTCATAAGCTTATTTAATTAATAAGGAAAAATAAACATCAGTATCTGCTATGTGTCTGGCTGATGTGGACATGATAATGCAATTTGCCACATGTGATATCTTCATCTAAAAGTTCAGAGCCTAGGAGGAGAGCCATCTTAAGCATTGTAAACTCAAGTAACATACACGTGCTGTGACAACATCATATAAATTTCTACGCCACCGAATTCAGGTGGGAGTAAGAATCTGCCAGATTTTATAGGCTGACCCTAGAAGGAAAGTAAAGAAGTCAGTTGATTGGACAAAGCTACTTTTCTTCCTTGTTTGGGCATGGTGTGAGGAGTCGGCTGCCTGTGATTGGCTGAAACTCCGTTGTTACCCTCCTGGAGTTCACTCTCCATTCTCTTACTAATTTAGGTTTTGATTTGTTGTGCAGAATCTCAAGGTAAGGAAACAGTCTCAACTATGTGGCTTCCTGCCACAGAAAAAATTAATATTACATAGCCAGGAGTAAAATTTCCAACTCATATGGGAAGCAATTTATTCTCAAATTTATTGGTTTCAAGTAAACTTTACATTTCTCCAAACTTACTGAGTGCACCAAACACCAAAGATGTTTTGTTTATGAGAATTTCTATATAGAGATATTGAACTTATCTAAAAATAAAACAAAATTTTAAACACTCATTTATGCTAAAATCTCAATAATCCACCAATTTTCATTATGTATATATCTATATTGTATATTTTAGACATGATGTGTGACCTACATCTATTTCACATATTATACACTGCATGCTGGGCAGGACCATCATGATGTAGGAGGGACAGGACACCAGAATATGAATGCAAATATTTGCTGGGGCTCCATCTAAATGAGCACACTTGATGCTCTTCGGCATGTACGATCTAACCCAGAAAAAACAGAGATACAAATAAATCACTTGAAAAAGTGGGGAAGACTGCTTCATTCTCGAGGGCTTTCTAATATTGATGAATTCAAGTGTGTTCACAATTAAAACAAATAATCACAAGTGCTTTGAATACAGAGGAGTTTCTAAGAGACCCATTCAAAGCAAGGTGCAGCCTCCTCTCCTTGAGTGTTCAGAACCTGCGTCCCAGGCACCAGGGAGGGTGAAGTCAGAGGATTGCCTTGACCTTAAGGCCAGTCTGGGCTCCACAGTGGCTTCCAGACCAGCCTAAACTACACTGAGAAAATCTGGGTCAGCAAAATTAACCAGCGAGCGAACTGCAAGGTGGCTCAGTGGGTGAAGGCACTTGCCTGGAAAGCCTGCAACCCGAGCTCAATTTCTGGTGGGAAGAGAAGAGGTTCCAAGGCCTGTCCTCTCTCCTCCACACATGCTCATACTCACACACACATCATACACACACACATGCATACACACACATCATACATGTACACATACATACACACATCATATACATACACACACATACACACAATAATAAATAAGAGAGAGGGAGGGAGGGAGAGCGAGAGCGAGAGCGAGAGAGAGAGAGAGAGAGAGAGAGAGAGAGAGAGAGCCCGTTTTCCTTCCATTCCCTGCGTGGTGAGTGTACAGCACCCGGCAGGTGGTTCTCTCTTCTGTTCTTTCTGTTGAGAGAGAGAGAGAGAGAGAGAGAGAGAGAGAGAGAGAGAGAGAGCCCGTTTTCCTTCCATTCACTGCGTGGTGAGTGTATAGCACCCAGCAGGTGGTTCTCTCTTCTGTTCTTTCTGTTGAAGTTGAAGACCAAAGCTTATACTTCAGAGGACAGTCGTTCTTCATTTCACTGAGCTCTCTGCAGCTGGGTTTGATGCTTGGTCTACCTTGATCATAAAGGTTAAATACCTGTTCTAGTTCTATACCACTAAAAAATAATAGCAACAAGCCAACAACACAGGTCACGTGGCTCACAATCGGGCTGAGAGAGTTACAGATCACTGTGGCTCCTAACTGCTGTTTCCTTTGGCAATACGACTTCAGGAGTGGGGAGATCGACAGAGGTTCCTTGATCTGATATTTCAGAGTGTCTCTCCATCTCTTCAGAGCATTCTGAGAAACGTGGGAGGGCGGAGGCTTGCCTGCCACAGCGAAACTCTGCACGGACAACACTACATTCTGAGCTGTACGTAGCACTAGTATTTCCAGAGATGTCAATTACTGGCGGGCAAACGTCCTAAGTGTCACTACGAGAAAATGGTTTGGCGCTGTTTCTAGCAAGATTCATTACAACCTTCAGCCTCCTTATAAAGCCCACAAGTGTCTTCTTAAGTTTATTTTCAGGCAAAGTGACTTTTTCCTTTATTGGTCTATAACTGGTAGAAAATAAGTTATGTATACTCAAAATGTACACGGTGACATTTTGATGTAGGTATGTTAATTAATTAATTAATGCATCATCATCCCACCTGGTTACCAATTGTATACACAAGTGTGTGCTTCTGTGTGTATATTTGTGCATTTACATGAGTGTTTGTGTGTGTTTTTATATTGTTTCTGTCTGTGTATGAGTGTGTGTAGTTTTTGTCTGTGTTTGTGTGTTTTTTTGTGTCTCTGTGTCTATGCATTTGTGTGTGTGCTTATGTGTGTTTTTGTATATGTCTGTGTGTATGTGTGTGTTTGTGTGTATGTGTGTCTTTATGTATGTGTGTTTGTGTGTTTATGTTGCATGAGTGTATTTATGTATGTGTTTGTATATGTTTGTGCATATCTATGTGTATGTGTGTGTGTTTGTGTATATGCCTTTGGTGTGTTTGTGTGTATGTGTATGTGTTTCTATGTGTGTTTATGTGTGTCTGTGTGTTGAAGAGAATATTCTTGGCAAATCTGAAAGCCAACACAATGTTACTGACTGCACTCACCACCTTCACATGAGGCGCTGGGAACTCTGGTCTTAGCATAGGAGTCACTTGCTGACTGACGCCCTCCCCACGCCCCAGCTCCCGTCCCCTACGCTCTTGCTGTCCTACTTATTTCAGTCTTACTTGACTTGACATAATGTCCTCGAGAACACTTTTGTCACACACTTTAAGATGCATTGAATTACAATTGAATTTTCATCACACTTTAAGACACTCTACCAAGGGATTCATCTGTGCCTGTCAGACAAACCAGCAGACAGTGGTAAGAGCGAGCTGCCATTTCCAAACTTCTATATTCAGGAAACTGGAAACTAGCAGAAGAGAGAGAATTTGGAAGAAAAAAGAGCCTTCAGGATTTCATGGAATCCAAGTGACCTTTAAAACAAGGTGCGCACGTGCTCATGTGTGTGCACGCACAGGCACATGCCAGTAAATGTAGGACTTCCCCAGAGTCAGAGATAATTTAGGCAAGATTTTTTATTTTTCCTGATGAAACACAGTTCTCTGGATAGTTGTGCCTGGGAAAATTAATTCATGAACTGTTTAGAGACACCCATACTTCTGACCACAAGTCTCTCGTGTGCAGCTCATTTTGCATCAAAGGTGTGTTTTCTAGATGAAGTTTGCAACTGGGCTTCTGGAACTCTGAGAACTATGTCCACAGCATTCCCAGGCTAGCCCTTTGATAGGATCTTATCCTTGTTCTATAGGATGGACTTTCATACCCTTTACCCAAACACACATCTGTTATGAAGCAATCTTGGTGTTAGCAAGTTGCTCTTTCCTACCATCAGGAAATCTAGCCAAGCAGTTCCTCAGTGAGCACACTGCATTTCCTCCCTGCAGGAGGCACTGAGCTGTCATCACTGTGTCTGAAATTAGGAATACTGAAGCACACTGAGTCGTGCCTTACTCTCCACCATAATGACTGTCTGACACTGTCTGGCAAATAGGACTTTAGAAGTGTGATTAACTTATGGATTTTAAGGTGGAGAGATTAGTCTGAACTTTTTTTGGTAGGGCCAGTGTCATTACAGATCTTTAATGGAAAAGAAAGGGACAGGACTGTGAGAGGAGAGAGAGAGAGAGAGAGAGAGAGAGAGAGAGAGAGAGAGAGAGAGAGAGAGAGATTTTGGGGAAGTGGGATGTTAGAGGCTACATTGCATTTGAAAATGGAGGCAGAATGTGACATTGGCTCTGAGTCGATAGCCAAGAAAATATACTTTCCATGAGCCAGGTACAAAATCTTTACAAGGAAATTAAATACAACCTGTTCAGAAGAGCTCCTCTGATGTAACAGTAACAGCACTTTCTTCCAAGTTGGAAGACCTGGGGGGCAAAGGCTGAGATACAAACCCGTGAACTCCAGAGTGGAAGTTGGTATAGTCGCCAGGTATCAGTTGATGAGGCATCTGCCTTGCTGGGAAACTTCAATTGGCAATCCTGGTAAGGGGTCAGATGCCTGAGCAACCCATTATAACACCTCACATGAGGAGGAAGCCTGCAACACCCATTAGCATCTCTGCAAATTTTTTGAACCCCTACCAGAGACACAAGAGCTGGAGGGCTGCTCTCCACTCTACTGCCCCCGCCCCCACTTCTCTATCTGCACAACACAGTATGGAAAATGCTTAACTCCAAATAGCTGAGAAGCACTAACTGGATTCAGTGGGTGGAGAAGGAGGAGAGGAAGAGAGGAGGTGAAGGAGAGGAGGAGGA
>NW_008334665.1:592083-602952 GCF_000622305.1 Nannospalax galili | reverse complement strand
TGCACACTTAATCCCAGCATTCAGGAGGCAAAGCAGTTAGATCTCTGTAAGTTCAAAGCCAGCCTGGTTGACATAAGAAGTCCTAGGCCATCCAGGGCTACATAGTGAGACCTTATCTGAAAGAAGGAGGAGGAGGAGAGGAGGAGGAGGAGAGGAGGAGGAGAAGAGGATGAGGTGGAGGAGGAGGAGAGGAGGAGGTGGAGGAACAAGAGGTGGAGGAGCAGGAGAGGAGGAGGAGGAGAAGAGGAGGAGGTGGAGGAGGAGAGAAGGAAGATGAAGAGGATGGAGAAGCGGAGGGCATCATGACGTGGAGAGTGCAGGTATGTGAAGGACGATCTGGAGACACTTGGAGGAAGGAAATGGAATAGTGGATATGATCAAAATACATTGTATACATGTATGAAATCTTTGAAGAATAAATAAAATATCACATTAGAAATGAAAAGTATTAAGTGGAATATGATTAAAAAGTTGCCTATGAGCACATTTCCACGCTCTGTGCTTGGACCTGAGAACAGAAGGATAGATATTTCTAAATGAACAAGAAAGTTTGGCTATTAGGCAGGACTTGAGGTGCTAATTATTTTCTGATGACAGGTCCACAGAGCCACCCCTCCATCAGTCTCAGACCGTGAAGGAAAGGCAGTATCTAGAGGTGTTCTGAGGTATGAAAATGCTGCAGCACGTGGATGCGGTTATAACGTACACCCAGTATGTAATAGAACATGATAAGTTAGAGGATGTATGTATCTTTGTGCACAGGTCTCAAGTTTCACAGGTATTGCATCATGCCTGGGACTCTTACGTGAGGCATGGAGAGAAGATTTCAATGGTCAGGTAGGGGTCATGTCATGCTTTCTTGGAAACAATTGATAGTTATTTGGGAGAGGAAAGCCTTGTGTCATCTAAAAGCCTGCCTCACAGGCAGAGGTTATCACACGGCCCAGGATGAACAGTCATTAGACATGGCTGGGGTGGCCCTGGATTTGCTTTCTCAGGCATCCTACCCATGCTCCTGAGACATCTTCTTGACCTCCACTGTCCAGGTCGAGGGCCTCTAGCAGAGGCCCTAATGGACAGCGGCTGGTCCAATAGCAGACACTTTCTTTGCTGTGCCTTTCCCCAAAGTATCATAGGTGTCTGTTCTTCTCCGTGGTTCCTGACGTCTTTGGCTCTTCCAGTGGGTGAGAACCGTCTTGATTCTGAACATTGTGCATATGAAAGGCGAACTGACAGGGTTCTAACCTGAGTTTTTATTTCATCATACTGTGGTCTTACAGCAACACTTTATTTTTTAAATATTATTTTATTGATCCTTTGAGAATTTCATACAGTGTATTTTGAACATATTCAACCCTCCTCATCATCTCTTCTCCAGCCCCTCCCACCTCCCCACCCACCCTCAACTTTGTCTCCTTTATTTTTTAAAACCCACCAATTTGTGTTCTCCAAATTTTCTTGGGTGTGGATCCATCCCCTGGAGTGACAGTCAGTTTTCTTTAAGGGTGCGACCCTTGGGTTACTTTTATTATTTTTGACTTTCAAACAAATTTAGTCAACCTCAGAATATGAAATGTTTTAAAAATATATTCAGATTGCTTGAAGGACTAGGCAGAAGACTTGCTGACCCAGTGACCCTCTCAAACTCCCTTCAGACTCAGCTTAGAGAGACAAGAGGTTATTTATGACAAAGAACTTGTAATCATGGTCTTTTTATTTAGATTAGATCTCTAACGCCACAGATGACCTATTTCACTTCATTTTCTGGGCTTAGATTTTGCTTGCTACACATGAATGTTGCACCAGTGACCTACCTTCTAATCTAATTATATTCATTGGATGCTTTGGGATTATCCCTGACCCGTGACTAACTTAACAAGCCATTTCAATGCTGGTGCTCCCAAAAGAAGATGCCAGTCTCCCAGGATGGTCACTATCCTAGAAAAGAAATTAAATTATTACACATGAAAAGATCATTAATTTGGGGTATGAAAATATAATCTCGTGGGGCTGGAGAGATGGCTCAGTGGTAAACAGCACTGGCTGCTCTTGCAGAGGACCTAGGTTTGATTCCCAGCTCCCACATGGCAGCTAACAACTGCCTGTAACTCCAGTTCCAGGGTATCCAACACCCTCTTCCAAGCTCCACAGACATTGCATGACATGGGTACACTTGCACACATGGGGACAATACACTCCTACACATAAAATAAAAATGATAATTAAAATATTAGTAAAATAAAATATAATCCCATGTGTTTCTAAATCAGCATGATAAATTTTGGAAATTCAATCAGGAAAGTAATTGAAAGAGAGCCGAGGTCAGTGGGTGGGGGGAGGGCAGAGTGGACGCCCAGGTCTGTAATGCAGAACTCCAGACCCCCAGAAGCTGGGGGCTGTCTGTGACAGCAGAGCCATTGATCAGAAAGAGACCTCTGCACATCTCCACTCGTTTGCTTCTATCGTGACTCTCTGCTCAGGAAGTCAGGGTGGCTTTGTCAGCCAAGAAGACGGCATGAAACAGGCTTCCTTTGTTCTGGGCCCCCAAGGACCTGAGCTGGAGAATGGTTTCCATCTGAACCGACAGAAAGTGAAGACATTGAGGCCTGAGAATGCATCAATATTACAAGAGTTAAGATGACTTAGGATGTTTATCTTGGAGAATCACGTCAATGATTAGCTAGCTTTCCTTCACTACCAGCTTAGTGTCAGAGGAATGACCTGAGTTAAGTTGTGTCCATATAAGGAAGAAGTTCAAATGCAGCTGAAGGTCATTCTTACTAGATACTGTGAGAGAATCCATATTAGTAACTGTGGTAGGAGAGAGGGTACAGTCAGTACCACACAAACCCATTTCATGAGAACATTCGTAACAGATGACCATCATCTAGGATTTAGCTGCCAAGTACGGGAACGTCACAATGAACGTGAATGAGTACAACATGGATTTTCTTTTTAATTCTTTTCCTTTCGCTTTCTCATGGGAAATAACTTCCTGAGGACCATGTGGAAATTGTCCTTAAGACATTAGGGTTCCAAGCTTTCCACTCTGCCCTCCCCTCCAAAGCACATCCTTTCTTCTCATAGTCCAAGATGGCTGTCACCATGAAGCACTCACACTAGATTCCGAACCCAGCTTCCTGCTTTGACTCACACTGTGAAAGGCCAGCAGAGAGATGCCCAGGAAGTCACAAACTGTGCATCACCTGACATGTCCCTTAACTTTATTAACTTTTCCAGTTAGAGCACAAAATAATGGGTTTCAGTAGGACAGTTTCATGCATGTATCTTGTTCTACCTTTTCCTAATTGTCCCCTTCATTACACCCCCCCCCTTTCTCCCCACACATGTTCCGCTCACTTTCATGTCTTACACAGGAAGAGAAACGTGCACACACACAGGTAAATCTAGATTCTGCTTAGGGGAAAAAGTCAGTGCCATTGAGTCTCTACCCCTGGGTCCCTTCTCCTTTCCACTCATGCTCTTCTGGTTTATCACGCACACACAAACACGCACACACACATGCACACATGCAGACATGAACACATGCACATACACATCTTAGAAACTAGATTCTGCATACCAGAGAAAGCTTGCAAGTCTTACCATCCCGAATCTTGCTTTCTGCTCAGTATCAGCTATCTAAGAAGGATTTTTGGGTTTTTTTTTTAGTTCAAAATCAATATTTATAAGTGTATTTCTTGGCTCAAAATTACCATCAGATTGTAAGGAAGAGGAAGTGTGGACAGTCCTGGGAAACCATACACCAGATTAAAAGTAAGAGAAGAAGAAAAAATTAATACCAAAATGGGGAATTTCCATCCAAACAGCAGTCTCTGTGGTGATGCCCTTCTCAGCAGATAATGGAGGTGTTTTTCCCACAAGAATGAACAGTGGAGGTTGCAGTTTCTTTTGGGGGGGGGAACGCAGTGATTCAGAGGAGAAGGCTGTGTACCAGCAGCTCTACCATGATCATCTCTATGAGACACTGATAAATAGCAGTGCCAGAGAATTAAATAAAAGTTAACAAAAAATTCAAATCAGACAGAAGCAAGCACTTTTCATAAACAGACAATAAGCCAGCAGGCCATGTTTTAAAAGAAAATACAAAGGCACAGCCAAGAAGCAGTTAGACATTGTCATGAGAAGGGCCCTGTGCCAAAATTGATGGGCTCGTGCAGCCGAGCAGCTTGTTTATGTTTTTGTACCTGTGCATTAAACATAAAAAGTACTTCTTTTATTAAATTTTTAACAAAAAATAATTTCAAAATGATAACTTCCCCATTTCAGGAGGACAAGTCTAAGCTGGTTGTGCTCATTAGTTCCGCATGAGTGATGGCCCTGAATTTCATCAATAGCAGCAACGGTGGTATCTGGAGGTCGGCTCATTCCTGTCCCCCGCTCCAGCCATAGAGGGCTGGAGACTGAAAGTTCAGAACGTGGGGAAAAAATCCCACTGGGTGCACAATGTGAGTCAACACAAAGCCTGGCTTCTCAAGCTGCTTGTAGCTTTCAGTATTAAATAAGGGAGAGCAGCTTCGTAAGAAAACGTGTGCCAACATTGGGCTTGGGTGCCTGAGCACTTTCTGTAGTAACTTGTCAGGATGTGATTAATGTGCTGGACCCCAGAGCCAGCTTCTCCCAAAGTAGCCTAGTGTCCTGTTAGGACTTAAAAACACAGGAAGGTCGTGACACTAGGCATAAGTGAAGGTCCCAAATGGGCCTGAAGGTTGCAGTGCTGGGAATGTTCAAAAGTGGCTCATGTCTCTGACATGACTCTGCATAGGATCAATGAACGCAACAGCTGTCAATACTCATTGAATTGAGGCAATGCTCTGACCCAATGGTGAGGACACTCAGAAATTGTGGAGAGTTGACCTGTTCACATTCACTAAGATACACAACCAAAGAGCAAAGCAGCACTGGGATTCATTGAGAGCTGGGCATGAGAGCCTTTTGTTAGCAGTCCTGTGGACACACTCCCAGTCTGCTCAGTGGAAAGGGTATCTGCGAGCTGGAAGGGGACCAGCCCTGATGGTTCAAACAGAATTAACTAACTAAACTAAGCAGAGGAGACAATGCCTTTGAGGGCAGTCAGCATTGGGAAGGGATGCTGGTGAGATGAGTGTGGGATGGGCCCCATGGAGACCCAACACAGCAGTATCTGCCTCTGGGAAGTCTGGTGATGTTCCTGGAAGGGTATGACCTGTTACCCCATGCAAGCCTCTGCACTGGATTGCCACCATTACCCAACTCCAGGACCAGCGATATACTCCCTGACCCTCTTATTTGGATTTGACCTGTGGCCAGACAGTATGGCACCCTGGGCACTTGGTCCCATAGGACAGCATCTTAATTGGATAAGGCTTCAGCTACTAGAGGATGTCCTGCCTGTGTCTCCTGCTGTGAAACAGTGACTTTCTCAGAAAAGGTGAGTTCAGGTTCCAAGGCATCAAGGAATTCAGAGGATGCAGAGCAGCTGATGCTACTAGGGGAAAGCAGTCCAGGAACACTGGTCTGGGAACCAGTGCTGCAGTTCAGGGAGCAGCTCTAGTGTCTGCTCAGGCCACGTGGACATCTCGAGGACAGCATCGCACTGGCAGTGGATGTCAGTCCCCACTGGTCAAGACCTCTGCAGGGATCTGGTGGACCAGTCCCAGGAGTGGGAACCATGCTCAGGCTGAACCCCACCCAGACACCTCTGTTCCTAAGTCCACTGAGCAGGACTGGGAGGTGGAGCAGAGCTACTTCAGACAGAAGCCTCATGTCTCCCTTAGGAGCATCCTCTGTGAGGGCAGCCTTCTCATGAGGACCCAGGTGGGATGAAACGTACCTGGGACTGAAGAAAGTTTTAACAGTTCCAGAGATGCAGGACTTGCATTATTAAATGCAGTATGTTCCAAGGGGGTCAGACAGGCTGGACTCTGAACTCTCTGGGCTCTGTGCCTGCAGCTCCAATCCTCCCTGCTTACCATCTTGCAATCACCTCTTGTAAGACTTTGAGTGTGGGCTGCTGGATTGCTCCCTGTCCATCTGCTGGTGCTCACACCTACCCCAGGGTAAGTTTAAAAGCTGTTCTATGACAGGCACAGCTTTGAATTCTAGCAGGGAGTTTACATCCTTCCCCAGAATTCAAGGCCCTATCTGAACAGATTTATAAAAACATAACTCCACTCGTTGACTTATATTGCTGTGATGAGCAACAGTGACTTATGGAAGACTTTACTTTGGATTATGTTTCTAGAGGGTGAGTCCATAATGGCAGAGGAGGCCTGGCAGCATACAAGCATGGTGGCCAGACCAGGAAACTAAATGATCATATCTTCAACCACAGACATGAAGCAGAGAGAGACAATTAGAAGTGGGGCAAAGCTCTAAACTCTCAAACTCCTCCCTCACTTACACACTTCCTCTAATAAGTCTACACTTTGTAAAGGTGCCATAACCTCCCTCAACAGCATCATGAACAGAGGACCAAGTGCTCAAATACATGAGCCTAGGAGAGACATTTCTCATTCAACCTCTGTATTCCAGTCCCTGGCCCTCATAAATTTATGGCCATATCATAACACAAAATTCACTTAGTCCAACTTCAAATGTCCCCATAGTGTTTATCAGTCTCAACATAATTCAGTATTCCAAAGCCTCCTCTGAGACTCAAGAAAATCTCTGAACTACGTCCTCCTGTAAAATAAAATAAATTACATACTTCCAACAGACAAGAAAACAGAATATACATTCTCATTCCAAAAGGGAAGAACAGGGGCATAGGAAGGAAATATGGGTCAAAGGAAGGACCAAAGCCTAGCAGGGCAAACACGACAGCCTGTATCAGGGATTTTAGTTTAAAGAGGTGTAGACGGCTCTGCCCCACCAATTTTGCTGTCTGCATAATGACTCTCACTGGAACTGGTTCTACTCTTTGTATGCAGCTCCCCTTGGCACATGTCTCATAGCTCTGACATCTTCAAAATCGTTAAGACCTCACTGCAACCCAGGCATCAGTTGCACAGCTTCACACAGCGACTTTCAGGGCCCTTTGCAGGGACTCCCCAGCCACACATTGCCTGGCCTTAGTGGCTCCCTGAAAATGGAGAGCAAAATCCCACAGCCCTCTCACTTTGCATCTGTAATGCCCTGGAATCCAGGACAGTGTGAATGACGTTGCAAAGTTCAACTGCTAGGTTGGCATGGACCTTTGTTAGTTTGACTACATCAGCAACTCCTAAGTTGAAGGAACTGCTTTCCAGGAGCAAACAAAGGTCCCCTTATGATTACTCCTTTCAAAAGTTAAAAACTTCTCTGGGTGGGATTTGAGCAGAGAGCACCCTTCTCATCATCCCAGGGCAGAGCAGGTGGCCAGTCCTTAATAGTGCTAATCTCCTTAACAACTGCAGTCTCTATTTCAGCCCATGCGCTGGTTGTAATATTATGACTTATGGAACTCTATTTCTATCCAAACTGCACATTTTGTATTTCCTTCTTCCTTACATGTGGTTTCTCATTGTAGATCCACACAAGAGTTGTTAGTAGTAACCATTCCACGGACTCAATGTTGTGAGTGTAAACCACATAAGTTACTAGCAGGAAACATACCACAGAATCAATGTCATGGTTGTAGACCCACATAGTGTTATTAGTAATAACCATGACATAGACTCAGTATTGCCAGTGCAGACCACATAAGTTATTAGCAGGAAATGTACCACAGAATCAGTGTTATCATTGTAGACCCACATAGTGTTATTAGTAATTACCATGCCAAATTCTCAATGTTATAATTGTAGACCCACTGAAGAGTTATTAGTTATAACCCTGCCACAGACTCAATGTGATGCTGTCTTGACATTTCTCCACCAATGAAGTTAGTACATGTTCTAGTCTTTTTCTCCATTGCTATGACAAACACTCTGACCAATATCAACTTTGGGAGGAAAGGGTTTATTTAGCTTACCTCTCCCAGGACACTGTCCATGGCTCAAGGAACACAAGGTAGGACAATCTTGGGAAAGGAACCTGAGGCAGGAGCTGGAGCACAGGCCGTGGAGGAATTCTGTTTACTGGCTTGCTCCCCTGGGCTCTGCTCAATCTGCTTTCTTATACAATACAGGCCCACCTGCTCAGGGGCAGAACCACCCTTAGTGGGCTGGGCCTGCCCCCATCACTCATTGATCAAGAAGATGCCCCATAGACATGTCCACAGTCCAGTCCAAAGGAGGCAAATCCCCAATTGAGGCTCACTCAACCCAGGTGTGTCAACTTGACACTAAAGTTATCCAGCCAGTCAATTAAATGTAATGTAAAAGAAATTCTTAGGAAAAAGTAGAAGGCAGTCATCTTCTTTGTCAAAATATTGCATAACTGGCCTCTAGTTCTTTTGATAAATGCCCTTCTTCCCTCTGAAATCTCAGGAGCTATACTTTCACTACCCACACTGTTTTCCATGCAGCTGCCTTCCAAGCTCCTGCTAGAAAGGCCCACGAAGCTCTGCTAACAGAATTCAACTGCTCTTCTAGGCCCAAGTTCAAAATCTTTCACATTCCTTTTAGAAACAACATGGTCAGTTTCTTCACAGCAACAGTCCACTCTCTGGTACCAACGTCTTTAACAGTTTCTTTTGTAAATATTTATTTACTATTTTATTTATTATTTTTATTTTATGTGTATTGGCTGCATGTATGTGAGTGCACCTGTGTTGTGCAATGCCATGGAGGTCAGAAGAGGGGTTCAGATTCTCCTGGAACTGGAGTTAAGGATGCTTTGTAGCTGCCATGTAGATGCTAGGAATCAAACCTAGGTCCTTTGCAAGAGCACTCAGTGCTCTTAACCACTGAGTCGTCTCTCCAGCCCTTAGTTACATTCTTTAGCTGTGATAAATACCATGCCTGAAATAACTTATGAAAGAAAATTTAGATTACAGTTCCAGAGGGAGAGTCCATAATGGTGCAGGAGGCATGGCGGCATGCAGGCACAGCATCCACAGCAGGAAGATGAAAGGCCACATTTCATACACAAACATGAAAGAGAGAATAAAAAATTAAAGTAGGGATAGGCTATAAACTCTCAAAGCCCACCCTGTTACATACTTCCTCCAGCATATGACCCTCCTAAAGGTTCATAACCTCCACAAACAGCACCATAAACAAGAGACCAAGTGTTCAAACCGAGCCTACGGGGGACATTTTTCATTCAAACCATGACAATAACTATCTAATTTCAGCGAATATCTACAGAATAGACTGAGCCATCTGAGGCCAGACTTTTTGTGTTTCCCTGTGTAATGATAGTGAACCCCCGGCCTCTCTCCTGCAGAGCAAAGTGGGATGAAGCACGGTAGCTCCCAGAATCAGTGAAGCCCCTTCTGCCCATGTCAACCATCCCCACACGCACCACCACAGGGATAAGACGCTGATTTCACAGAGGACAGCACTGTGCTGTGAGGGCCTGTGACACGATGCCAAACCTGCTTTCTCTAGCAGAGTAACCAGACGCTGCCAAGAGTTGCTTGAAAGCTCTAGATCATCTCCCCAGTATGGTGATAAAACATACCTGTAGGTGTGACATAAGTATCAAAGAGTAGATCTCATAACCTGAGCACAGTTGTGCATATCAAGAAAGCAGGCCTTGCCTATCCCTAGCACCCAGCCCCAGTTAAAACAAGCAGAGGGGTAAGCAAGTAAACAAAATGGAAAGTGTTTGAGCCTTCCTTACACATGGTGCTGCCCAGCAGAACACACACTCACACCAACACACACTCAACACACCAACATACATTCATATACACACACACTGACACACATACACACACATAGCACCAATACACACTCACACAGTAACACACATGGTAACACACCCATATCCACACATCACTCACACACAAACACACATACATACACACCAATACACACACACACACATACACACACACACACACACAGAGTCATATGCCCACTGTGTCTTACAACAACTTGACCACCTTTTCTCACTTGAGGAATGAGAACCAAAACTTAAGAATGGCTTATATTTCTTACAATTAAAAACCACAGAACTTTGCTCTTTCCTCAAACCTGAGAAACAAGGGTTACCCCAGCAACACTTCTCCAAAGCCTCTCTCAAAACTGGGGGTCATAACACCCTTTGGGGAGATGTTTATGTTGTAAAAGGTTAATGCGGAAATGGCTCAGCCAGTAAACACTCTCATTGCTTGTGCAGGAACCTGAGTAATATCCCCAGATCCATATTAAAAACATCTAAAAAGTCAGAAGCAGTGACACATCCTTGTCCATCACTGAGAAAGTAGAGAGCGGCAACCGCAGGGCTTGTTGACCAGTCAGTACAGCCTGCTTGGAGAGCTCCATGCCAGTGAAAGATCCTATCTCAAAGTGTGTACCAAAGATAACACTCAAGGCTATGCTCAGTCGTCCAAACCCATGTACATACACACCAGGCATACACCCATACTCACATAGCTCTGCAAACACACAAACACCCACATTTGCGTGCGCGCGCACACACACACACACACACACACACACACACACACACACACACACAAAGACATTAACGGCTTTTCCTTCCACAGTAAAATAATCTATCTAAACTGATATGTAAGCTAAGATGCTTACCCTCAGAAGAAGCAAATAAAGGAGTAAAAAAGCTGAGAGAGGGAGAGAGAGAGAGAGAGAGAGAGAGAGAGAGAGAGAGAGGTTCACAGAGAGAGAAAGAGAGAGAGAGAACAGTGGACACAAACAGGTGGGTCACTGTGTGTTACCCCATTATCTTGATAAATTATATTTCTTTAAAACTATAGTAGGAGAAATTGTAACCTCCCAGGAAACCATCATGTTACAAAATATTAAAATATGGCTA
>NW_008334665.1:577730-592008 GCF_000622305.1 Nannospalax galili | reverse complement strand
TCTGACTCAATGGAAAAAAATCAAGATTTATTTTTCACTTGAGATAAACATTGACCTTAATAGCCTCAATCAATATTCCCCCTTTGGGATAAACTAAGTATTTATCTCACTACAAGTCAACATTCGTTTTTCTGTAGTGACAGTTAATTTTTTTATGCATTAATTTTCTGTATTTTATAGTATTGATGACATTTTTGTTTGTTACAAATTTATAAATCTAAAATTATTTAGATTTAAATTCATATGACTTTTAAAAGCTTTTCAATCTAATCATTGCTAACATTCCATATTTTAATTAAATTCATTTATGACTATCAAAATGAGTGACTTTACTGCTAAATATTAAGTAACTAATTTTCATAATAGCTTGTGGAAATTTTCATGCTTTTGTCTAAGAATAAACTACTATAATTTGTGTCTAATTAAAATACATTTTACCACCTTTAACCTAAGATAAAATCCAACAGAGAAAATGATTTACTAAAAAACTGAAGAATTATCTTTAATGATCAATATCCCTTTTTATTATAAATAGTGAATAACAACAAAAAATATGGGGATTGTTGCTTGAATTCTGATTTTAAGAAAGATGTGGTACGTTCAGAATATTCTCATTCTACAGTTAACAAGGTAACGACTGAGGCCAAACTTGTGTTTGAACCTGGAGGTTCAGTTGCTGAGATGTCCACCTCTTGCGTTTCCAGGGCAGTTTGTCAACCCTACCACATGCTGGCATCATGCAAAGTTCATGGCTCCTTCCCCCATGTGACACAAAATCCTGCTGCATCACACTGATCAGCAGTGCCACAGATAAGCAGATGCACACTGCCTGAATCCAAGATCAAGTAGGTGGAGAACACGGGCGTCCTGCAGCCCACCTCCTCCTGCAGAAACACTTCCCATGTTACTGCTGTGAGCAGAGCCAGCTCCTAGGAACACTGAGCTGTGACTATTCAACCCTTGGAACTAACTAATATTGACAGTGGATTTGAATGTTTAATTTCACTCAGTACTAGCTCATGTACATGTAAGTGTCCATGTGTGGCTAGCTCCTCTCCAGAGTTCTAACCTCACATATGTACCACATAGAAGATTGCATCTGACTTGATCAGTGGCCAGTGACGTCTTTCTCTCCACACCCCTGTCACATATCCATTCTTCTCTGTCTCCCGGTCTTTGTATCTGTTTCAGTATACACATGTACACACACTCACATGTACACTTATACATGCATGTGCATGCATGTAAATAAACATATATACACCTGCACATATGGACACACACATTTGCAGTCTGTATTTTCCATGCTTTCAAAGCCATTCAAATGAAACCAGCCATCACATTTACCCCTGGATACTGCTGACAACGCATCTCTGTAACAAAGGCCTTTAAAAATCCTTGCTCTGACACTGTCTTTTTTCAGCTACATGTCCATTCATCCTTCTTAATTTGAATATAAAATGTGAATAAAAATTAGAATAATCATAAAGGATATAAGTGCTGGCAACATAAATATCGTCGATTTAAAACACAATACACCATCAATTTAACTCTTAGCCAAGGAAATCTAAATTCCGTAGCAATTCGATTCTCAGCACTCTCCATTTACAAACAGGAATGAGGTCGTCCTGTCCTGTAAATGGGAAGTCAGAGGCTATGGCTTTCTCCTGTTGAATTTTAGTTCTCTTCCATTTACCCTGCACCACTTTATCCTAATGTGTTTTATGCTTTAAAGCCTTTATTGATTACCCCTTCTTACTCATATAAAATTGATTTAATATTTCCTGTGTCCTTAAGGCTTTAAATTTTAGCAACATCTTCTGGATTAAATTACAGTATTTTTCAGCCAGAATGTTTTTAGCAAAGAAAATCTATAAAATATGGGTTTCACAAACTTAATTCTCTACTGTCTTGCTAGGTGTCCCTTAGAAAGGCTCTGCTCGCCCCCTGTGTTGTTTACCCGTTTTAAAACTGAGTACTAAGAGAGGCCTCAAAGGTCTATATGGGGAATGCCAGTGTGAGAGGCCAGAGTAGCTAGTTTTCTGAATGAGGTATTAGCATCGTCTTCTGGAAACAAGTCTTATAACAGAGGGATCCCTCTTACCATTTGGACCTTGCAAATTCTTTCATAACTCGAAGTTTATGCTCTAAGTTCTAGTACTGAAATCCTCACCTTCTGACTGACGTTCTCAGAACATGAGTCTGGCAAGAAGGCTCGGAGGGGAAATGTGCCAGCTGTGCAAAACTAGCGACCTGAATTTAAAACGCAGAGTGCACATAAAAAGCCAGATACAGTAGTTTGCATCTGCAATCCTAGCACACACACAGTGAGGTGGGAGGTTCAGGAGAATTGCCCAGAACTCATGGAGTGCCAGCACAGCCCGGAACTCACGAAACACCAGCACAGCAGCAGAAACAGCAAGAGAGACTGTTTTCCCAAGTGGAATGGGATCAACTCCCCAGTTGTCTTCTCACCTCAAAACGTGCTGTGGTTGGGTATGCCCATTTCTCTCTCTCTCTCTCTCTCTCTCTCTCTCTCTCTCTCTCTCTCTCTCTCTCTCTCTCTCTCTCTCTCTCTCTCTCTCTCTCTCTCTCTCTCTCTCTCTCTCTCTCTCTCTCTCTCTCTCTCTCTCTCTCTCTCTCTCTCTCTCTCTCTCTCTCTCTCTCTCTCTCTCTCTCTCTCTCTCTCTCTCTCTCTCTCTCTCTCTCTCTCTCTCTCTCTCTCTCTCTCTCTCTCTCTCTCTCTCTCTCTCTCTCTCTCTCTCTCTCTCTCTCTCTCTCTCTCTCTCTCTCTCTCTCTCTCTCTCTCTCTGTCTCTCTCTAATAGATAAGTATTTGCTGCACAATCATGAGGACCAGAGTTCACATCCCAGCACCTATATAACGATTTGGATGCACTCCACATGCCTGTAACCCAAGTTCTAAACAGAAGCAGAGACAGGAGAATAGCTGTCTTGCTGTCTCCCAAGTTCAGCTGAGAAAAAAATGAGCCCCAGGTTCGTAGAGAGACCCAGCCACAAAAGAGCAGGCGGCACGAGATAGAGGAGGAAACTCAGGGCCCTTTCTGGCCTCCATGCGTACACAGGTGTATAACACTCGTCATGCAACATACTTCACGGGTGAATATAATCTCATATATTCATTAACCAATAAATCAGTAATTAAATAAATAAATTATTTTTCAAGGAAAGTAGGATGTTTAGGGGGAACCTAGGTCATGAGACTGGAACACTTGCTGAGGTCCACAGAAAACTCACCTACTCTGTTAACTAATGGGGAACAGATGTCATTTAACTAGTGTCACAGATATCTTAGTAAAATGAATTCAAGGACCAGGATTTACCTGGGCCCAAAGTCTCTGAAGTTTAATGCCATGGTCAGCGGACACCATTGTTTTTAGGCCACGGTTAGGTAGGGAATCGTGGCAGAGCCAGAGTAGGTGAGGAGGGAATCTCACTTCCAGACAATTGGGAAGTAGAGAAAGAGGCCGGGACGGGCCTGAGATCTGGATAAACCAAGAGGACACCCAGTGACCCACTTTCCAAACTAGGTTCGTCCTAGTTTGTAGCATCTTCCAACTAGTCCATCATGAATTTACTAGTTCAACAGTGGAGTAACCCAGTAATTAGGTCTCAGCCCTCACAATCAATCAACTCTTGGTGACTGGCTCCACCGCGTAAGAACCAAGACTTCAATGCGTGAGGCATGTAGGGATACCTTATATCCAAACCATGACATGGGGATTCAGAAGGAAAGTGCACTCTGTAAACCAGAGGAGAGAACTCACTAGAACGGGACCCACTCCAGACCCCTGACCTTGGACGTCCAACCTCCAGAACTGTGCTCAATAAACTGCTACTACTTGAAAAGCCTCCATGACTCTGATATTATGTTATAGCAGTGCACAGGGGCAGACGAGACTTCAGAACTGAGCTTAAAGCGCACGGTGAGCACCTATGTCCTTCAGCGCCCTGTCTATTGCTGCCTGCACTATGTAAACCAGGCTGGCCTCGAACTCACAGAGATCCACCTGCCTCTGCCTCCCAAGTGCTGGGACTACAAGTGTGTGCCACCACACCCGGTTATTATTTTGTTTTTAATTATTTATTATTTTATGTTTTTGAGTGTATTGCCTGCATGTATGTAAGTGCACCCATGTTGTGCAGTGCCCACAGAGGTCAGACGAGGTCATTGGATTCCCGTGGAACTGGAGTTAGGGACAGTTCATATCTGTCTGTGGCTGCTGGGAATCAAATCCTGGTCCTCTGCAAGAGCAACCAGTGCTCTTCTTCCGGACTCCGACCTCGATCTTCAGTGCACAGGATCCCCTGGTTGGAGTCACCAGCTGCCTTTAGCACGACATCTCTACTCAGCCACATTCCCTATGTTATTGAACTTTGAACCTAAGGTTTTCTTGATCTTCTGTCTATGCTAGGTGTTCTTCACACACGCAAAGAGGCATGCTTCCTCTTTAATCCCAGAATAGCCAGCTAGAGCTTCTTACATATCTCCATAAGTCTTTTTAATGTTTCTAATACTCCATTTACAAAGAATGCTAGTTTATTCCACATTAGCAGAGTTGGCCTTTTGATTCACTTTGTGAGTTAAGTGTAATCACTTGTTGTGATTACCACATTTGGACTTTTAGAGAACTTTTGTGGATAGAGTTAAGGAACTGGTAAGAAAATGGTTCCTGTGGGTGATCACAGAATGTGGCTTTTCTTTGGGGGAAAAATTGAAACAGCTCCAACTTTGAAGTCCTAGTTGTTAAATCTGGAAGTCCCGGTGCCTGCCAGCCCCTCCCTTGTCTCCTTACAGCCCATTGTCTTGTGTCCTGATATCAAACATGCTAAGTAATGCTCCGTCCTCCAGCCACACCTCATCCTCTCATTTGCTCTACACCTGACAGTTTTCTCCACCATGCAGCAAGCCAACTCAAGGAGGGATGTTCATCACTGCACCTCCATGACACCTGTCACAGTTTGGGGAACATGAGAGCTATGCATGTGTGTTCTCTTGAATCAAAAGACAGAAATGTAATTCTAGGATAATGTTTAACATTTTGAAAAATTTATTTATTATTTTGATTTTTTTGTATATGAATGTATTGCCTGCATGTATGAGAGTGCACCTGTGTCATGCAGTGCTGCAGAGGTCAGAAGATGGCTTCAGATTCCCCTGAATCTGGAGTTAAGGAAAGTTCGTAGCCACCATGTGGATGCTGGGAATCAAATTCAGGTCCCCTGCAAGAGCAGTCAGTGCTGTTAACCACTGAGCCATCTCTCAGCCCTGTTTAACATTTTTTAAATTTGTTGGAACTCATTGAAATGGTAAGAAAGCCCTTGGAGAGCAAGCACAAAGGCCTTTAAGCGTAATTCATCTCTGATGATAAGTTCAATGGCAAAAAACAAAACAATCCTTTGCATAACTTAGTAGGGTTTGAACTGGTCACTCCAGAAGAGTTATATAAAGTTTTATATCTCACAGAGACCACAAATAGGAAATGGTTCCAGGCAGCTACGGAGTGGGAGTGGGCGGGACTGAGAAATTGCTTAGTTGATTCAGAGTTTCAGTTTTACAAATGAGAAGGTTCTAGAAAGCTGCTGTTGAACAGAAAGAACTCACTGAAGTCCTCAGTCACTGGGTGGTCTGATTAAAGTTGCTTACACTGGTTTGTTTTGTTGTGTTAACTTCTTCCTTTGTTCTGTTTAGGTAACTATGCTGTGGAGATGTCATGGGTGCAGCTTCCCTTCCTGTCTAGAAGGAGGCATCCTGGTCCTCTGGCTCCTACAGTCTCAATGAGAAGGTTCTAGAAAGCTGCTGTTGAACAGAAAGAACTCACTGAAGTCGTCAGTCACTGGGTGGTCTGATTGAAGTTGCTTACACTGGTTTGTTTTGTTGTGCTAACTTCTTCCTTTGTTTTGTTTAGGTAACTATGCTGTGCAGATGTCACGGGTGCAGCTTCCCTTCCTGTCTAGAAGGAGGCATCCTAGTCCTCTGGCTCCTACAGTCTACCTGCTCCTCTTCCGTGATGTTCCCTGAGCCTTAGATGCAGAGGTTGCTTGGGGGTTGGGCGCCCCACAGTCACTTGCCCTTTACATCTTGACCAGCTGTGGAACTTTGTGATGGGCTCCATCTGTTGCAAAAAGAAACTTCTTTTGTGAGTGGCAAAAGCTACAGTTATTCTAAAGGTTCAGAGCAACAGCGATATTTTCTGAAAATATATCTAATTAAGGATTTGGGCTTTCTGCAGTAAATAAAGCAAGTATAAACACAACTTGCTTTTTATTCAGAGAGCTCCAAAGATTCTGTTTGAGTAACATGCATGGAATCAGTTGCTACCTGGTGATTATGCAATTTAAACCATGATGGTCAAGGTTCTTTAAAGTAAACAAAGATCAAAGAAGGGTATTCTTTATTTAAGCCTTATTTATAACTACGACATTAACTCCAGCCTGCTTTGAAGAGATTGGCCACATTAGCACAGAGGAAAATGTGAAAATTATGAGAGGATGAAAAGAAAGAATTAAGAAAAAGTGTGAACCTTCTCCACACTGCATAAAGCTTCAGACACAGGACCTAGATGGGGGCACACCAAGTCCCAGAAGCCCATGAGTTTCAGAACTCTGAGAGACTGAGACCTTCAGCCCTTAGGCTTCTAACTGCTTTAAAAGACACTACTCTGTTCCCTCACACCAGAATTCACTACTGGACACACTGCTAAAATTAAACTATTATTTTGACTCCAAATATCATAATCAGAAATGGGTGGAACTTGTAACATCTTACTGTTGATTTCACAAATAATACAAAATGTGAGCAAAAGAAAACAAACAGGATTTGAACACAGTACTATACTTTTTACTCTACAATATTTACCATTGAGTAAAAATTTTTAAAAATACTACTGGGCTTGGGAGATGATTCAGCAGTTAAGAGGGTTTCCTGTTCTTCCAAGGACTTGAGTTGGGATCCCAGCACGGGTGCTGGGAGATTTACAGCTACCTGTGCCTCCAGCTTCAAGGGACCTGATGCCCTCTTCTGGATGCTGTGGGCACAGCACACACACTTGTGCATACTAGAACACAGACACATACATATAAACATAATTAAAACTGAAAGAAATCTTTTAAAAAAAAAAACTAAAAGTACTAGTGCATAACCATACGCAATTTGGCCAGAAGCACAGCTCCATTCCTGACATCCTAAGTCTCCTCCTTCAAGCACTCCAATCCTGCTCTGTAGCCTGTGTGTGCATTGGAAGCCAAGTCAACTTAAAAAGCAGAAACTTAGACACAGTATCCCCCGTGGATCTTTTAAGTTTCTGCCTCTGTCTGCTCTCTGCAGGGTTTTCTGGTTTGAGTCTCTCGTCTGTAAGTGAAATTTGGTCCTCAGCTGATCATATAAACAAGGTTTATTCTGGGAATTTCACCACAGTCCTTCCCAGCTCCTCCAGGCAGGAACATCCATTTGCATTCCAGTGGCTCTGCTAAGCCTGAACTCTGGATTCTGGACCTTTGTGCCAGGAAGTGTGCCTGATGAATCTGACATTCTGCTAGTCAGGGAACTTAGGAAACTCAAACTCTTACCTCTTGCAATTAAGATGTTTGGGGAGAATAGGATTCTTATTCTTATAAAACTCTGTGCACATATGCTGTGGTAGCCTTTCTCGTTCCTTTAGCTTCTATTAAAATTCCATGAATACTTTTATCTGTGAAAAAGATTACATAATGACTTTTTCACAGCCATTTATAAAAGTCCAGTATAAGAGCATATTTTAAAATTTTTTCCTCTGGCAATTTTGTGCATGTGTACAAGGCATTTCTGGTCCTACTCACCACCCCATCCTCTTTTATACCTGCCCCCACCCTAGCCCCTCACTCATCCCAACAAGTCCCCCTACACTATCAAAGCTTTCTGACTTTGTTTTCACCAGAAAAAAAGATATTACTATTTTATAAAGCTATTGAATTGGGTGCTGAAGGCAGAGAAGGGACATAACTCTGCTACTCACTGAGAAGCACAGCTGTGACCATCGAGAAACAAGCTTTAAAAACCCATCCTTAACTCCAGTTCCAGGGGAATCCAAAGCCGTCTTCTGACCTCCTCAGCATTACACGCAGGGGTGCACTCACATACATGCATGTAATATACTCGCACACATAAAATTATATATATATATATAACACTGCTGGTAAAGGGCCTGGAGAGATGGCTCAGTGGGTAAGAGCACTAGCTACTAGCTTCAGTTTCCAGCACCGCACAGGGGCTAACAAAAATCAGTAACTCCAGGTCCACGGGATCTTCTGCCCTCTTCTGGCCCCTGAGGGTATTGCACAAAGATATACAACACATGCCAGCAAAACCCTCATACATATAAAATAAAAATAAATAAATATTTTTCAAATATGCTGGTAAAGGATGCTGGCAACTCTCTGTCCCACCTGGCCTTAGAGCATCCAACTGGACTGTGAGGATTCGGACTTCTAAGGCAACTGGCTACTGTCATCTCTCTGGGAGGCTTTCTCTATTTAAAAAAAAATCTCAGTTTATTTCTTCTGCTTAACCAAGGTAATGGCAAGAAACAAACCAGAAGTAAAATTCAATAGCATGACAGAACTTCCATGAACATGTGCATACCTGAGGTGCTCATGGGGAAGGCAGTGACATGGGGTTATTCTGTGAGGAGGGCACAGTTTTCTAAAAGAGGCATGGTAGCTCTGGCCAGTGGAGACCACTGCTTAGTCAAAGCTGAACTTGCCACCACTGGGCCCAGTGGTGGAGATGCATGGTCAGGCCAGCTGTGTGGTATGTCAGGTTCCTGTTGCTGTGGCTTCCACTCACCTCCCACCTCCCACCCTCCTTCGTGCTTTACCATGTTCAGTGAAGCCTTTTTCTCCTTCATAGAGCTACCTTGGGCCATGCTGTGTTGAACCTAAAAATCCTAACACACTCATCTGTTATGAGGTTTCACATTCACCCCATCAGGTAAACAAAATTAATTTTTATGATTCCTGTTTCATTAGCCGTCTAATGCTATTTTCATCTTTAAACATGCACATGTGTGAAAATATGTCTCTAAAACGTACAGAAATTAAAACTGGTCCCTATGCCCATGTCTTTGTAGCTTGTTAATTTTTCAGGGAATAATTTGGTGAATTTAACAAGAATTACAGTGGCAGTCTAAAAAGAAATTAGACTACAAAACCAGCACAAATGTATTTCCCCAGTTCCTCCATTTACGAGCTGTTTATATTTTTCCGATTATTTATGAACTGTTCTGGGGCTCATTTTTATCTCAATTGTGAAAAATAGATTATAATAACTACTTTGCAGGATTTTCATGAAATTACTGTGATTTTTACCTGGGAAATTACTGCCACATGACTCACAGATAAAATAAGTACTTAGACTTTAGAACAAATTATTGTTCTTCATTTAGGAACTTTTGCGAGTACTCACACCTGTCATGACTGGAGTTGGAAGAGGAATGGCCCAGCCATGTTCAAAACTTTCCTATAGTGATGGTTCTATACCACACCTTCACAAACAGCTTCAGAGTCCAGAGTGGCCTAACGGGCCTTCAGTGTGACTCAGGATGCCCAGGGACGTTCACTGTCTTCAGGAAGAACCAAGACCTCAAGATATTTCATCATCAGTGTCCCCATTCTTCAGTCTTCACAATCCATCTCTGTAATTTTTATGTCCTTATATTTGCTGTGGCATACAAATTCATTTTCATAACATGAACAATTCCTGTGATACTTCCTGTATCGCCTTGGATGTTCATCAAAGCAAGAAGTCTTGCTATGATTCTTTTTGCTTCAAAATTTTCCCTGGCTTTCACATCGCTGGTAACACAGTCAGTCTATGTGGTCCTGAGTGTGTCCAGTAGCCGGTCTCTCTGCTGGGCCGATTCTGTGGGCAGCACACTCTGCACCTGTTGCTGTGGGCAACATCTTTATTTAAATTGCCACATTTATAACTATGACACTACCTACAATGTCTTCAGAGCATTTTAAATATATAATTTTGTTGAAGCATCATATAATTTAGAAGAACCTCCATTCTAAATGATATGAGGAGCTTTCTAACATTCATGGACAACACTCCAAAGTCCCAGGGCTTGCTCGGTGCTGAGCTCTGCCTCCTAAGCAAAAAGACAATCAGGGAACACAATCTACTTCTTCCTATACTATGAGGAGAAGAAAATGGTTGCACAGAGTTGATGTACAAACTAAACTTATTTTATCATTTCTTTACAGGAAAATACTTATATCTGTTTTAATCCGTCCCTGACTGGTACTTATAGCAATAAATTTTCCCCTAGATTTTTAGAATATGATTTAAATTTAATAAAAAGTTAAAGTTCTCATCAGAGAATACTCTGTGTTTTGTTATCAATTAAGTAATTAACAAGCTTGAACAATTAAATGGTCTTTAAAACTGCAAGACTATAGGAACATCTGGGTACCACAGTACCAAAGTCCTGTTCAGTCTCTCTGGAACTTACAAATAAAAAGTACTTAAAAAAAATTGCACTTCTAGGGGCTGGAGAGATGGCTCAGTGGTTAAGAACACTGGTTGTTCTTGCAGAAGACCCGGGTTTGAATCCCAGCACCCACATGGCAGCTAACAACTGTCTATAACTCCAGTCCCAGGGGATCCAACAGCCTCTTCTGACCTCCATGGGCATTGCACGACATGGGTGCACTGACCTACATGCAGGCAATATAGAGATACACATAAAATAAAAATAACAAATAAAATATTTTAAAATTGCACTCCTTAATACCTTTCAGAAAACATCCTTGGGGCTGGAGAGATGGTTCAGCAGTTAAATGCACTGGCTCCCTCGCAGAAGACCTACGTTTGGTCCCTAGCACCCACATCGGGGCTTACGATAGTCTCTAAGTCCAGTTCCAGGGGATCTGATGTCCTATTCTGGCATCTGAGAGCACTGCATGTTATCATGAACTTGCAAACATACACTTAAAATAACTATTAAAAAGAAAACATTCCTGACTTTTTGTTTTAATATTGTTCTACAGAATCTTCTCTCTCAAGTTTAAAATGCCCACATTCTATGAGCATGCTCACTGTCTTAGTTTGTTCTTCATTGCTGTGACAAAACACTCTGACCAGTACCAACCTGGGGAGGAAAGGGTTTATTTGTCTTACATCTCCCAGGTCACAGTTCATCAGGGAGCCCAAGGTAGGAACTCAGGGCAGGAACCTGGAGGCAGGAGCTGGAGCACAGGCCATGGAGGAATGCTGCTTACTGGCTTGCTCCCCTGGCCCCTGCTCAGCCTGCTTTCTTATGCAACACAGGCCCACCTGCCCAGGGGTGGCACCACCCACAGTGGGCTGGGCCCTCCTACGTCACGCATCAAGAAGATGCCCTACAGACATGGCCACAGGACAGTCCAATAGAGGCAATTCCCTGATTGAGGCTCCATCAACCCAGGTGTGTCAAGTTGACACTAAAGCTATCCAGCACACTCACAATGTAGATGCTACAGACACTAACATTCTCACCACCTAGGCCAGGGCGTGTGTGAGGTGTCATAGATGATACATTAGAAATGATAAAAGTATGTTGAAGGGTGACAGAAACCAATTCTTTGAGAATTTCATACAGTGTATTTTGAACATATTCACATCCTTCCCCCAGCTTCTCCCAGATCGAACCCTTCCCTCCACACCTGACTTTGGGTTCTCTTTTTCCTTAATACCATCACCTCCAAATTGTACTTTACATAAACTTTGGGATTTGGTACCATTCGTTGGAGTGTGATCAAACCGCCAGGGCAACACCTTTAAAGAAACCTGATTCTCACTGTCTACCAGACATGTATCTGACAAAGGGTTGGTGTAAAAAGCATTCAAATGACTACGAACTCTAAACACCTTGAATTTCCTCTTTTAGTGAATGTCCTTTTAGGTAATATCCTCTCCCTTTTTAAACTGTAATATTTGGGAATTCTTTATAATTTGGTCCCTTTTTTACTTTTGCTTTTTTAACTGATTTTTGAAATTTTTATAAGGTATAATTTGATGGTATTTAGGCCCCTCCCTTAGGCCTCCTATTACTGTTTCCTGTCCAACTTATGTACTCTAATACATATATATAATATATATGGCCTATACAGTCTAATTATGTCACCAAATGTCCTTCAATGTGGGTTCATCCCCTGGAGCCTGGTTAACCTACCAAGTGTCACGGGCCACATCCTTAAAAGAGACTGTCTCTCCCACTCCCAGAAGCCGTAGGGTCATAGGTTGTCAAGAGCTCCTCAGGCAGGTTGGGGTTTCTTTCCAACTTCCCCACATCTATGCTGGGTTTTTATCTGACTTGAGTTTACACGGAACTTGTGGACTCTGTGACCATTGCTGTGAGTTCATATGAATAACTGCCCAGCTGTCTGGAAAACTCTGTTTCCTTGTGGTCATTCATCCCCTGCCTCTTGCAATCTTTTTGCCCCCTCTTCTACAATGATTCCTGAGCCCAGGGAAGGAGAAGCTTGATATGTGTGTCCTAATCAGTAATGCACAGTCTTCAGACTCTTCTTCTCTTCAGGTTGGCCAGTTGTGGGTTTCTGTGTTAACCATTATCTGCTGCATGAGGGAATTCTCTACTGAAAGTTGAGAGATACTTTAATCTATGGGTGTAACAATAGGTCATTGGGAGTTGGCACCGGAGTTCTCTCAGGGTCCCTGCTCCTGGCGCTATTCAACAAACCACATAACATGTCTTTATCTGAATTTGTCATAGTTTGTATCCTGGGCAGGGGAAATAGAGTAACTTCCAAAGGCGAACACTCAGCGCCCCGTTCCCCTCTGTGGCTCAGCGACCCACTGTTCCAGATTGCTTCTGTGCTCTGCCCACAGTCTCTGTTAGCTTTCGTCCATGCCTCATGAGCCTTCTGTCTCACCCCAGGTCGGTAAATGCCCCCTCTCCCATCCACACGGACGAGACACCACACCAGGGCCATTTTTTCTGCACTACCTTCTTCCAAATTCATGCCAATGCTCCTCCCTACACCACAATGCTCCTCCCTCTGTGGCTAACTCTCTGCAGCTCCCTCTCTATAGCTAACTCTCCATAGCCAATGCTCTGCAGCAGACCCTGCCTATCGGAGGAGCAAGTACCCCGTGGGACACAGGAGTCACTAACTAATTATCAGAAAACTAGTATTAGATTCTTCCTTAAATCCTTTGACCTATTTAGCCTCAGGTTCCTAAGCCTGATATCTATGTTGGGTACGGGCTCCAAGCTAAGAAGCAGACCTTGAACACAATTAAAGAGCAGTTGTTTACTTCCGTAATATTTTCATATCTGTGCCACTATTTCACCAGTGGGCATATCTTACCAGGCCAGTTACCGTAGCTCACTTTTGTTTTTGTTTGTTCGTTGTTTGTTTGGTTGGTTGGTTGGTTGGTTTTTTTACAACGAAGTCTCCCTGTAGACCCATCTGGCCTGGAAATTACTATGCAGACCAGAATGGTCTTTATCTCACAGAGATACACTTCTCTCTGCCCCCCAAGTGCTGGGATTAAAGGTGTGTGCCACCACACCTGGCAGGAACTAGGAATTTTCAAATTTGCAAAATTATAGAATAGTCTAGGATTTAGTTCACACAGTATGAAAACAGTAACTTTTGTGGCTGTAGCTTGCAGACAAATACCCAGAAAAAATTCAGTGCAATATTATTCTCCTCTGCTAACTGACTTTTTATTCTTTGACAATTTCAAGCACATATATACTGCATTTTGGGTAATTTTCACTACTCATTAGCATCTCTCATTCCTTTTTTCCTCCATTTCAAACCCTCTTTCTTACCAACAATCCCCTTCCTACATTAATATCTTTTTTTTGACCCACTGAGTTTAATTATGGTTTCCACATAAGTGTAAATGGGCAGTTATTTACTGGAACATGGGCAACTTATCAATGGCTTCTCCATTGAAGAAAATAACGTATGGTCCACGAGCATGCATTTACTGCCTGTAGTAGCTCAGTGAGTAATGGGGCTTCCAGGCCCTCCACCACGCATGACAACTTTCATAATATGTGAATCAGTAACCATTGCCTGGAATTTTATAAAGACTTGGGTTGTTTACAGAAGATGAAATGTGTTTAATTTCACATACTCACATGCATATGGTTCCAGAGGTTGTTACAGGCGGCCTTGGCTCTTCATTCCGAGTTAATGATGAGGAAAAGCATTGTGGTTTCAGGAGCATGTGACTGAGGACTGAGCTAATCACATCACTG
>NW_008334665.1:567754-575885 GCF_000622305.1 Nannospalax galili | reverse complement strand
AGTCTTGAGTCTTGTATCTTACTACTGGCGACCTAGACTCTCCGGGGGGCGCAGTCCTCTGTTACCGACTTGCGGACATCCTAGCTTTCGCCGTCCTCGTACTCTTCCTGCGTGGTTCAATGGCCAGTGGACCTCGCTTCCTGAGGAAAGTACAAGGGTGAATTAAGGGTGGGATTCAGCTACAACGCTCCAGTAGCAGAAGAACTTTCAGCACCGGAGCGGCGGACAGAGACGCAGGCCCCAAAGCGGCTGAAAAGGCCGCGGGACACCTGCCGCCGCTCCCAGAGAGGCGCTGCCAGAGCCAGACCAGCGCCGTGACTCGCCAGGTGTGGCGGGGACCTCGAGATACCCGCACACCCCACGCCTGGGGCCCAGAGCGATCCCTATAGATGGGGACACAAATCAGACTCTATAGGCCAGAGAGAGAGAGAGAGAGAGAGAGAGAGAGAGAGAGTATTAAATTGGATGGGGAGCAGGGTATGGATAGGGAAAGGGATCTAAATACCATCAAACTATGCTCTCTGACAATTGCAAAAATCCAATAAAAATTGAATTATCAACAAACAAAAACACCATCTAAATAAAGCAGGTAGACCAGGGGTGGCCATCCATCAAAGTGAAGTCACTTACCAGGAGCCACACCCTGAAGGAAAACTGACTTTCCTCTCCCAGCAGCTATCAATAGCCACTGTCTCCTCAGCTAAAGGCAGGACTTCCTGTCCACCTCCCCTCTCCATGCTGGGATTTTGTCTGACTTGGGATCGCACAGGCCTTGTGCATCCTGTCACAATGGCCATGAGTCCATATGTGCGACTGCCCTGTGGTGTCCAGAAACACTGTTTCATTGCAGTCATCTCCGGCCTTTTCCCAGCTTGAAACGCATAGCCCGCTGGCAGACTATCTTCCTATTTTTAATTTTTCTACGGAGGTCCTTCCATTACACCACTAAGCCACTGTCTCCTCAGCTAAAGGCAGGACTTCCTGTCCACCTCCCCTCTCCGTGCTGGGATTTTGCCTGACTTGGGATCGCACAGGCCTTGTGCATCCTGTCACAACGGCCATGAGTCCATATGCGCGACTGCCCTGTGGTGTCCAGAAACACTGTTTCATTGCAGTCATCTTTGGCCTTTTCCCAGCTTGAAACGCACAGCCCGCTGGCAGACTATCTTCCTATTTTTAATTTTTCTACGGAGGCCCTTCCATTCCACCACTGTGGTTCTTCTGAGAGCTATTCTTGTGTGTCAAAAGAAGTAATAATTGCTGTAACATACAATACACTTCGATACACAACAGAGGGAAACAGTAATGACAACCAACTTTAGTCCTGAAATAGCAATAGCAAACTATTTACAAAGAACTATCTAAACAAAAGGGAAAAGTATACACTAAACATTGAGCTATTATTTCATCTTAAATTTGGGATTCTAACGCTAAAATTAATATCTCCTTTTTAGGGTTGTTCCTCATTAGAAATTGGTAGTATAACAAATCTCAAAAATATTCTGGGTACTAAAACTAAAGAAACAACATGGTAAGTTCATTAAAAACTAATGATGATTCTTTTCAATTGCAACTTGCGGTGCTGGTTGGTTTTGACTGTCAATTTGACATAACATATAATCACCTGAGAAGAGCATCTTAGTGAGGAATATCAATACCAGGTTGGCCTGAGGACATGTCTGTGGGGGACTGTCTTGACTGTGGATTGATAAAAGAGGAACCAGCCCACTGTGGGTAGCACCCTTGCCCAGACAGGGCATCCTGAGTTTCATGAGAGAGGGGAACTGGATGCCAGCAAGCAAGCGTGCACGTGTTCACTCTCCGTTACGCACTCAGTTCCTGCCTTGACTTCCCCACAGTAACAAGCTGTAGCCTGGACTTGTGAGTCAAACAAACCCTTTCTTCCTTAAGCTGCTTTTTGTCACAGTATATTTTACAACAACAACAAAAAATGAAATTTGAAAATCTATCTTTCCTTTCCTTTCTATAACAACAGTAAAAGGCATAAAAGAGCCAGTGGTAGCATAAGCCTGGGTGATCTGATGAAATCCAATGCACCAAAATGGAATGTACAAAGAGGGTTAAGGACATAGCTAGGGGGCAGAGCACTTTCCTACCATATGTGAAGATTTGAATTCAATAAAGGAAAGAAAATAAAAATTGGGGCATCTATACATGCAAAAGCATTTAAGGTTTTACTAAGATAGTCCAAGTTACATGTGGGCAAATTAATGTTCTTAATACAGCAAACCGTTTAGCGTACATGTGAAATATCTCATACAAACATCATTCTAACATGAACATATCACCACGCTAATAGATGATGGGTAAGTAAACAGACTGACAGAAATACAAAGCATGAGAGATTTTATCATCTCAGAATGGATATATTTTGTCTGGAAAATAAATACCATAAATACATGATAAGAAATAAGCATCTCAAACTTATCAACTCTGATGTTAAAATACACTCAGGATTTGAGTAACTTAGATGCTAGAATAGAATGAAACCAACCAAGAACCAAGATGAAGAGTTATTTCAGGGGCTTAAACGTTTGAATTCATTTACGTAATGCATATCTGTAGGTGTAGAAACGTGAAGATCACCATGTCTGTGGGAAATAGCTTCTCCAACACACATGCTGTGATGTTGACGCGCAGTCCAGTGGCTGCAGTTTGTTCACAGGTTTCTAGTTCTCCCTGGTTCTTTCCATCAAAAGGGAATCCCAACCTCACATTGTCAGTTGTCAATGTGCGTGTAGAATCGATCATATTTAAGATACATTTAATAACATAAACTTGGAGACAAATTTGAGTGGGAAGTAGCTGAACTTCTCCATGGTCTCTCACGTGCTCTTTGTGTCCCTTCAGGAAATGTGCGTATGTTTGATTTTGCTCCTGTTTTGTCAAATGAGCAAAAATGAAAATATTTTCCTGCAATTCAACTGCTTTTTGGTCACCTTCATGGATCTATAGTCTATGAGTTTATGCGCCCTATAGGATGCCCTGAGGTGCTTCTTTACCAAATTCAGAGTCATTACAGCTACATCTGTGATTTTTGTTATAATGTTTTGATAATTACTATTCTCAGTAGCAAAACAGTTTCTGGTCCTTGAGGTTCGTCACATGACTCTGAGTGAGTATGTGTGCACTCAGTAAATAACGACATCTTCATATTGTTTGCTGAAGGTGAGAATATCCACATTGACTACTTGAATTATGAACCGTTTGATCACAAATTATACTGATCAATAAATTTTAAATTATATTGATCATAAATTATAGTGATCAATAGCACCTCACACATGGAATTATCTCCACTATTTTTACAAAGGTCTAACTTTCAACCTCATACTCAGTCACTAACAGGCCCCACGTTCCGTGTGTGTTGCGTATAGTCTGACGAGCGCAGATTCATTGGCTACTTTATTGGAATGCAAAGGAAATTTCTGTATCGCCATAAATCATAAACTTACCGATTTCCATAAACAAAGAACATGGTGGTTTAAATGCTCCATAATTCTAAGCAAATTTGGAAGACATTACTCTCTCTTTAACAGCATATAATAAAATTATTGTTCATTGTTTAGCTTCTTTATGATGAAAAATTAATTTTTCCCTACCTAAAAATATCAACATAGATAAATAATTTATCATGAAATATGGAAACAAAGGAGAAAGTTAGAACTTGTGTTACACGGAGAAAATATCAGAGATAAAATTAGAAACATATTTTTGAGACCCTAACTAAATTAATTACTTAGAAGTATTGGTTAAGTTTCATTATCCTGTGGTTTCTTCACAGATGGCTGACACCTCTGTAAGAGTAAAATGATGAGAAGGGAAAATGCCAATAATTTTAAATTGCATTTCATTTTGACATGGATCATGTAACATGGTTTTCTAACTTAACTTTTTTAAATGTATGATATGTTATCATTAATTACATTTACAGTGTTAAAATGTTTTTGTCCATTTTTGTAGTTATTCCAAGCAGAAAATTATATCCATTAATCATTATCTAGAACCCCCGGCCCTAAGATTAATAATATCCAACCTAGTGTCGTTCTGTCTCCAGGAGTTTTCCACATTCTTCTGGGCTGAAGAATCCTCTGTGAGACTGTAGGGTCATCCAGTTCTCTTCTGAACATGGTCAGGGCTTTTGGGGCTTTTGACTGTCTGGACTCATTTGCTCAGGTACCTGCAGACACAATAAGCCTCCCTCCAGCCCCTGTTCTGAGGTAGGGAAATTAGAGAAGTGTATTAGTGTCAGCCTAGATCGACAGTGGGAGCAGACGCACACAGTGGGTTTCCTCTCTCCCTCCGGAACAAGGAGCCAGCGTGTAAGACTGTCTCCATTTCCTGGCTTCTGTCCGACGGGGACAAATAGAAACATCAAGGTTTCCTTCCATGTTAGGCTCCTTCTCTTTGACTCGCTGTTTACTCAGGGTTGATTCTTTGAGTTTGGCAGGTCTATGCTTTAAATTATTTTAAGAGTTTTGATAAACTTGATCCTGACGATTCCCGATACTTTTTTCAACTCTCCACCCAATGTTATAGCACTGTCGATGTTTCTAGCAGCAGGACAAAGCTTGGAGACTCCTGCCCTGTCTGCTCCGTCATTGCTCTTGGGCACTTCAAAAAACCATTTTTACTGTTTGTTGAGATTCTTGAGGCATGACAGTAACCAGCATATAATCATACAGGGACATTGTTGGTTTATGCCCCATGTCTGTTCCAAGGGAGAAAAGTAGATGCAGGCATGTGTAAAAATGCAATCGGAGATGAATCCTAACTCTAAGGCACATTATTAGACAGAGAGAATGTAAAAGTGAATTTCTGCAAATACCACATCCAGAGAAAGTAGTACTGACAACTGTTCAAAGGCAGTATTTACACATGAGGTGCTGTCACTACTGATACCACGGGCATTACATATTATACACAATTCTACATAGTTTCAAAGTTTGGAAATATTGATGCTCTGTCCATTAAAAATCTGGACACAGAGCCTACAGATGTGGAAGGCCAAATCTATATGTGTGCATGTATAAAATCTTTTTTTCCTACTTTGGGGGATATTGTTACCCATTTCTCCACAAAAGTAGAGCCAAAATACTTTATAGGAGAACATCTAATGTGGAGACAGTGAAGTGAGATAGCTGAGGTAATTAATGAAAGCCATTACAGCAGCCCCACGGCCCGAGGGAACGGCCGGTCCAATAAGACATGAATCTATACTTCCATACATCTCTAAATGCTTAGAGGATCAAAAGTGCCATGATGGCTTTGTTCAAACAAATTCGTTTATGTAGAAAATTAAAAAGAATTCAAGACAAATGAAAGAATCTGTATTCCAGAAAATAATTTTCTAATAGATAAATTCTCAACTGTTCCCTCTTGATACACTGTAGCATCTATCAATGCCACAAATTACAATTAATTTGGAAATTGTTTTGATTAAACATGACATTAAGGCAACCCTGTGATTGTTTAATTAGATACTTGAAGAAATTAGTTGTGACCAGGATCATACCTTCTTCTCAAGAGCATCCACTTCCCACGGTGGCCCTGACAGTAAGTGGCAAGTGGCCTTACTGATGCTCCACAAAAGCTTCCTGCCATAGGAAACGGGGTGAGGAGAGGATGATGTCTTGAACCTGAACGTGGAAAACAACTAACATGCATTCTCATTGTTATGCAGAGTCTGGTTCTCGGATCTGAAGTGGGCTCAACAATTTCCCATCTCTGAAATACTCCCAGGTGAGGCTGACAGAAAACTTGAATTTTAGACACTAGATAAAATATAGACTGTTTTTTAAAAAAGTGGTGATTGTGTGTGTATGTGTGTGTGCGTGTGTGTGTGTGTGTGTGTGAGAGAGAGAGAGAGAGAGAGAGAGAGAGAGAGTGCACCTTAGAACTTTGTGGAGTTGGTTCTCTCCTTCTTCCTTTACATGGGTTTTGGGAATGGAGCTGAGATCCTCAGCTAGCCTGGCCAGCATTTTTACCTACTGAATCATCTAGTGAAAGCCTGTGATTATGTAGGAGACAATGTGCAAGAAGAAATGGGTCATATAAATACAGAAATTGTCAGCATGTGAAAAGGGGGAGCTGCAAGAAATAGATTCCTAATGATGACACCCTTGGTGATCTTGGTACTCAGGCTATACACAGCACCCACATGCATGATGCAGCCAGAAAAGAACTACAGTACAACCCAGATATTATGAGCTGCCCCCCCACCTCCCCGCTGACACAAAGAAGACATGGGAAGGGTGGAATGTCTGCCAGATCAGGCACAAATTCCAAGACAAAAAAAAACAAAGAAGGAATCTTAAAAGCTCAAGAGAGAACCTGAAAGTTATTTACAAAGGCATCACCATCAAAACAACAGTAACCTTCTCAGCAAGAGGCCTGAAGTCCAGCAAAGGACAAGTGCTGTGTTTCAAGCCCTGAACAAATACAGCTGCCAACCAAGATCATTGTATTAATAAAAGATCTTCTTTAAAACTGGAGGAAAAACAAAGCTCTTTCATAAGTCATAAACTAATCAGTTCATGACTACCAAGCTGGCATTTCAGAAGATGCTAATACTTCAAACAAAAAGAAGTAATGTATGCATAATCATGAAATCTTAGGAAACAGTAAATCTCACGAGAAGAAACAATAAACAAAAACACATATAAAAGAGAGAAATTAGATCATTTTAAATCATCCCAGCAATTACCTAAATGGAAAGGACCTACTAAGTGAAGTAACACAAACTCAGAAAAACAAATGCCATGTGTTCCCCTTTATATGTGGATCCTAGCACCAAATCCTTTTAAATTCCATGTCCTGATGCTGTACATCAGTCTCTTTTGCATGAAATAACTACCATCATCACGACTTCAGCTGAGCCTGATAGCTAAACATAGTCACAATTGGGCTTGTTGACAGTTGTGTTCATTCATTAAAGGAGGGCCAAGCAGGGTCATTGGACCTTCACCAGAGTATCCAGCCATTCTTCCCAGCCAACTCTGTGTAATTTGGCCCTAATCACACATTTACAAAATTTACAATCTGGGGAAAGCTAGCAAGAGAAGGCATGACCCATGCTGGGTAAAGGCTTTCCAGTGTACACACCCTCAGGTCATACATACACCTCAGCAACCCCTCAGTTAGCTCAGTAAGTAACCTTAGGAAATTCATTGGTTCCTCAGTAAAACTTTAATCAAACATTGGTTTGACACTAGAACCTTAAAAGGGAATAAGGATTGCTTAGTATCCCTAGGAAAAGAATTCCCACAACAGGTGGAAAAGTTGTTTAATAATGATATTCTGTCTCATAATTATGTTTAAAGAAAATGTAAAAGATATTAAAAGGATATGGGAATGGAGATACTTTTCCAAAATAGAAAAAAGTGAGAAAGGCTAAGCAAGTGATGAAGGTCTGCGTAGGTTTGTTATGATATATAAAGGATGAGACAAAAATAATATACACATAGTATTAAAATTTCTAAGGTCATAGTTTAGTCAACTAGTTTAAGAAACAAAACATATATATAGTCAGGATTTCTCTGACAATATTTGTTTTTTTTACCCAAGCTTTATCTACATAGTACATGGTAATTAAAAGTACCAGACTGGTGGAACTAACCTTATTGGATGTTTAACAACCATACTTTGAGGCCTATACTAATCTGTTCAGAGGGACTTAAAGGACAGATTTTGCCCCTTGCCCTCCAAAGTTGACTAAGTTCCAGAGGACTATGAAACATCTCTCAAAATGTCCCATAACTGTGGTGAGTCACCTGTCCTCTTGTTCAGGGAGGACATGGAGACCCCATGAGATGGACTTGAACCAGTGTCCAGTCTACAAAGAGGAGGGTCAACTCAGAGGAAACATCTCGTTCATGCTTCCAAGTGAAGTCAGCCATGATCAAACAGGACCTTTGACTTTTCTTCATATAGATGGAACTGGTAAAAGAAAAGAACCAGGAGGCCCTCCCAAGCCCATGTGACCCCTGAGGAACAGATCCTCAAATGACTTTAAATGTAAAAATAAATTGATTTATTTGGGCCAACTCTATGGTCTTAAACACCCAAAAGGGAAGTATAACCAAAGAGTAAAGTCATCAATATATTTCTT
>NW_008334665.1:548732-567141 GCF_000622305.1 Nannospalax galili | reverse complement strand
TTAAATAGACCCACTGAAGGGGTACTCCAATTGCCTCACCCTGCATCCCTGTTCAGCATGGAAGAAGCCAGAGAGGTCTGCGTCCCTATTCCCTATTGGCAATTTGGTAACCCCTTCAGAGGATGGCTTGGTAAGAATAGGAGGTAGGAATTGGCTAGGCAGTTAGCATAAAAAGACCTCAAAGAAAAGTAGTCAGTTTCTTGGCTAAAATTCGAAAGCCACCTGGGGCTACAGGGAGACCCTGTCTCAAAAACAAAACAAAAAAAAGTTTATAGGCCAGCCTGGGATATATAGACTGTTTCAAGTAAATAAATAAATAAATAAATAAATAAATAAATAAATAAATAAAGGAAGGAAGGAAGGAAGAAAAGAAACAGAAGATGTAAGCTGGATGAAAAAGTTTAAAAAAACAAGATCCAGCTGGCTGTTGAATGCAAGAAACTCACTTCACTGGCAAAGATGCACAGTCTGAAAGTGTTAGAGGAAATCATATTCTAAGCAAATAGAACTCCAGAACGAGCAGGAGTCATTATAGTATCCCACAACTCGGATTTTAAGCCAACATTAGTCACAAGTAATAAAGAAAGCCACTGCAAATGAGTAAAGAGAAAAATCCATCAAATAGTTTTAGGAACTATAAACATAAGTGCAGTGAACACTGTGGTGTACAGTCTGCATTCAAATTCAGTTATTGTATTAGGTGACATTCATTTCCCAGACTTGAGGTTAAAGTCAAGAAGTCTGACTTAATTAGGCAAATTAACACAGGAAGAATCTCCTTTCTCTGGAGCAACATTTACAGAGAGTAAAAGACAAATTAGTTATTGGAATATACCAAAAAGTTTATACTAGAAAAGAAAAAATATTTGATTTAATTAATGTTTTGTCGAAGTTTTTCCAAGACTAAATTCACCTTGACGTGTTCTAGAGTCACAGCATTTCAACAGGTAAACTCCTTCAGAGCTCCACAGTTTGAATCATTCACTTACAGGAAAAGAGAACAAAGGTGCCAAGATCTGTTTGTTGGAAAAGAGTTAAAATCAGGCTGAGCTTGCAATAGAAGACTAATTTTCTGGGCTTATTTTCTTCTAAACTAGGAACAGCAGAGTCTCAAGGGCTTGTGAGTTTACAGAATGCAAAGCAAGACATGAGCTGGCATAAAATGTTTGTTAAAAATTACATACAAGTGAACTTATATCTGTCACATCCCTAAACAAATGTAATTTCTTATTGTATGCTGAATATGTATCCTCATATTTATAGACAAGTGTGCCAATCACCACTCATCAAAGAAGCTTCTTTTCGTAACATAAAGAGACTATTACAGAGTTCTACAACTGGCCAAATGTAGAGAGTAAGTGTTTGTGAGATGCCCAGCCCTAAGTTACACATCGACAACACAACTGCTACACCTAAGGTTCCAGGAACATAGAGGAACAGGGGGCAGAGAGAATAGTAATGAATCTCTCAACTCCCACCAGCAAAGCTTCCTCATGCAACAGATGGGAATCAACACAGAAAGCTGTAACTGGTCAAAATGCAAAGAAGAGACTGAAGAGTGCATGTCCCTGGATAGCACTCCATATTAAACCCCTGCCTCTCAGGGCTCAGGGACCACTGTGGGAGACGGAGAAGAAAGACTTTAAGAGCCAGGGATGGTTGATGACCACAAGGAAACAGAATTTTCCAGGCAGCTGGAAACTTGTCCATATGAACTTACAGCAGTGGTCACAGCATGCAAAAGACCCATGCAAACTCAAAAAAGACAAAAACTCAGCACAGAAGTCAAGGAATGGGTAAGAATCTCCAATTTAGCTGAGAAATGATTGGCAACTGATCACATCTGGATGAGGGACAGTTGGTCTTCTTTAAGGGAGAGATGCTGGACAGGCTGACCAGGCTGCAGGGATGAATTCACATCAAGGGACATCTGGGGACACAAACTTGACTCAATAAACATTAACATATATGGTGAAATGCATGAAATCTTTCAGGGGGTTAATGGAGGTACAGATGGGGTAGGAGGTCTAAATATGATTAAGGTTTATTATATGAAACACATGAAAATGTAATAAAAATTAGTTAATAAGATTTTGAAGTAAAAAGCTACATTCAAGTAATATCTAAAGTATGTAAGATATTTATAAAACAAGTAAACTTGCATGAGCCAGAACTCCAAAGTGACACGTCATCGGAAAGGTTCACATTCAACATATTGCCATGTGATGCCTCGTTTGCATTCTTTTATTTGGAAATTGCAAATTAAACAATGGTATTTCATAGCACATCTATAGGAATCCAAAATAATGACCGCACCTCTTGATTACTAGAACGCAGAGCAGAAGGAATTCTCACTCATTGTGGGCCTGTGGAACGATGCAGTCACATCGGGCAGCAACCCACAGTCTGACCGTGAGATATCCTGACCCAGCCCCTAGGAATTTACCCAGCTGTCCTGAGAGGGTTTACTCACATAAGACTTATATGAAAATGCTCATAAAAACTTTATATCTAATACCATTTTGTATCAAAACCAAGACCGAGTGGTGAGTAAACCCAGTCTGTTCCAAAGTTCTCCAGCATGCATGGTATTTTGTAAGGGTACTAGAGTCAGAGCTGTGATAAAACATCCAGATAATTACTATTCTTTATGAGCTCAAACGATTCACATGACTTAACAGCATTAGTTCCCTAGGTGCATTAAATTTATCTTTAAGAAATATTCTGTAAAAGGCAAAATTCTGCAGAATACATGATCAACAAATCCCGTCTCCCTGTGCTCATGAGAAGCTCTCAAAGTGTCCAGAGGGCCATGAGCCTTGACACTCACACTTCCAAGCCAATCTCAATAACCAGCTTTTTCTCTGGCCCCTGCCATGTCAAAAGAAACCTGTTTTGGTTAAGCAACAGAATAAAATAATTGATATACATGTCCACACACAGGGCTTTGGGATATCATAAATCTATTTGCCCCTACACACTGCCTCTGTTCTAGGCACAAGCTCAGCCCCCACCCCCCCACACACACACTCAAACTGCCCAAGGTACACACACACATGGTGTTCAAAGTGAACATACACACAGAGATGCACACACACTCAGAGATGGACACATACACACGGTACCCAAGGTATACGCACACACAAACATACATACACTTTCCAAGGTGCGCACACACAAATTCACACACATATGTGCATGTAGCTTATTTCCCTTGCTTTGTGAGGACTAAGTTCAATCATCATGAATTGATTTAAATCTTTTCCTGATTCCCTCCCTGATGAAAATATCCCTTCTCCCTTTGTTCCTAATGACATTCTTTAGGACTTTTAATCCTAGGATCTACCACAATTCACTTCATGACTATTTTTGATGACATCTCCAAACAGATTATGTTTATAATTATATCTTGATATCTTTGCTGACTAGTTGATGGTAAATAAGAAACCCAAAAAGCTTCTTCACTATGTTAATGAGAAAAAATAAGATGTGGATCAGTCTATTCATGGGCGTTTTTGTTTATCATCTACTCAAAGATTCTAGCATTTGATTGTGTGTGTATACTTGGAAGGGCGGTATGCCACAGCACATAGGAGGTCAGAGGACAATTTGGAGGGGTTGGTCCTGTTCTCTACCATGTGGGTCAAAGGACCACACACACACACACACACACACACACACACACACAGTCTTTCTCTCTCTCTTTCCTTGCTCCCTCTTGCTCTCGCTCTCTCTCTTCCTCTCCTCTACATGGCAACGTGGGCTTATATTAGTGTTCATCTGTTCACAAAGGGAGGGGATCCCGCAAAGGATCCTGTTTTCTTGGGTCTAAAGCAAGTACATTTCTAGTCCTACTGTCCTACATTTGCAATCCCAGTGGCAGGAGAATTATGAGCTTGAGGCCAGCCTATGCTATAGGGGAAGTTCCAGGCTAGCCTGGGCTACATATTGAGACCTTGTCTTAACAAAGAATAAATGAAATAAAGTAGCAACTATTTTATTTACTTATTTTCTTATTATAGAAAGAAAAATCTTTGATGGTTAATCTAAAGTTCATTCAGTGTAATTTTGAAGAATGCATTGGTGTCTATAAACTACTAATTAGAATAAATAATTTTGATCTATGGAGTTCATTAAATGTGGCATTTCTCACTCTTCAAAACCTTTCCTAGTAAGCTTCAAAAACGAAATTCCTAAATCAAACGAAAAAGAATATATTTCCATAATGTTGAATTCATTTGGAAAAGTATTTGATTAAGAAAATACATTCCAGTACAGCAAAAGCATTTTGAAATTTAGATTTTCCCTGTGATTTGACGTCTTCATCTAACTTTTATTAAACACTAATGAGCACTTCAGAATGGATATTTTATACAATGTATCTATCATATTATACCTGAATTTTAAAATGTTTACAGTCATCCATAATTTTCCTTGAAAATTTTAACTTCAAATTATTTTTAAAATACCAATTATCCAAAAATATGTCATTAAATTCTAATATTACTTTTTCTTGATTGAAACACATTCCAATGTCTAAATGACTTACTGTAGCTGCTAAGTAAAAATATAAATAAAAATGAGAGTTAATTCTTTCTACATTTTAAAAGGGCATCTTTAATGAAATTTCAGAGATTATTAAACCTGCTTCATATCAGGATTTGGAATGATTAGCTCTGAGCAATCCATATTCCTAGTTCAGCTACATAATCAAAATAACTATGAGTTATGACAGATAGTTTTAAGTAGCTATAATTTTAATGTTTCAGTCATCAATCTGACATGAACTAATCAAGAACTATCAGTCATATTCAAATATTTTCTTATTAATACTTGGCTTATGTTTTGTGATATTTATTACAATATATACTTTTAAAATATCACTAATAATAATATTATCATTATTATCAAAGTAGTTTTGTTAAGTCTTCGGGAATTATCTGTAAAATGAAGAGAAATAGAATCCCACATCCCTCCCCACGCCACCCACCCCACTTGAATTAAGAAGGTTTGCCTAAGCCACCATGAAATCATGGAAACAGGGCTTGTGAGAATCCCATTCACAAATTGCTTAGATAAGATGCCAAGTTGGCACCACCCAAAGCCGGATTTTCTTCAGCTTGATGCAGTAGAGGAAGTTCCCAGTTACAGCTACAAAAATTCCTTCTCATGCTGGGGCAAGGATCACAATAGGTAACTTATTTCAAAAGCAAGTGCATTCATCGTTTTGAATATACGATTTGTGAGCACCAATTAAGACCAACTTCACAAGTACAGTTGTTCTAATGAATCACATTCAAGTAAGAGTATGCAGATAACACATCGGGTTCAACAAAGACTACAAAACTGACACATTGAGGAAAAACTGTTTCAGTACAACCCACTTTTATAATACAAACTTCATTAACTATTAAAATCTCAATACAAGTTAATAACAAGTAGTGTGCCTACCACCAAAACTCTAAATACAGTAAAACCTTAAATGTTCTTTCCATACAGCAATCCGTTCGTGAACATCAGCATGTGTGCATTCTGACAGAGCCCATTCGCAGGAAGCCTGGTGTGGCGTGTCAGTGTATCCTGAGCTGGCGGAGTTCATGATGAAGATGAAGTAGCCCTTCCTGTGCTTTGTGTGTGCTTATTTTTCTACTGAAAATGCATCGCACTTGTAATCTTGTAATAAATTATTATGAAAAATGCTGTAAATAGAAAGAAGCTAAGGAACTAAATCAGGGTTGCATCCTCCATCACTCCAAGAGTCAGTAAAATACACTGTAGATATTTTCTTTATTGTGTTAAAAAAAACCGGCACCCAAAACTTAAATTATTTGTGACTTCTCTAGAGCAGATGCATTGGGAGTAGATTTTTCTAGGTGAATACATCTTTGAAATAATTGAAAACTCATAGTATGTGCCTAATTTGGGTGGAAAGCTTTCTAAATGCAATAGTCTACTCCAAGGCATAATCCAAATTACAAAAATGAGAACTTGTTGTCTTGTTATGGACATGACCCCCTGTGTTACGAATGATGGTACCCCTAAAGGTGTGTGTGGACAGGACAGGTACCTAGAGTGAGGGCTTTTACCATCTCAGCAGCTTCTAATTACAGCAGAGCTGGCTGGCTGTCCAGTGAGGGGAACAAAATCTCCATCCTTCACAGGCTTATCTGAGCTGTCTGCCCATATCTGGGACCTTCTTGGGTCTGAGTCTTAGAGATATGTGCAGTAGCTATTTGAATGTGTGAGTGTCCAAAAGGTTTCAGAATAATTTATGCTGAATGATCCAACACAACCGTCACAGGGGCTGCCAAAAAATAAGGCAGGGAAGACTCAGTCCTCTCTTCTGAATTTAGAGAAAGTAAATTTTAATGTTGAAACCTCCAAGTGAGCATCCTGTTTCCCCTAATTTGCAGAGAGAGGTAAGGAGGAAGGGAGGGAGGGAGGCCGGGAGAGAGAGAGAGAGAGAGAGAGAGAGAGAGAGAGAGAGAGAGAGAGAGAGAGAGAGACTCACTCAGAAGTCTAAAGATATCTCTCCTTATTTCTTCCATGGCCTGAGGACAGTGTCATAAAAGAGCTCCTGGTGCCAGATCCCAGGAAGAAGGGAAGCACCTTCAGGAAGAAAGCCTGCCACCCCTGGGCTGAATCTCTTACCTACACAGGAATCAAGGCAGCACAGAGGCAACTCTGGTTTCTAGTATCTGACAATCTAAACCCACAGCAGATGTTCAAACAGAATTTTATTGATAATTAGTGTCACTCTCAAAAGTTTTATAATTTCTCTTAGAAAGTAGGGACTCCAGTGGATACAAACTCACAGGGCTCCAGCAACTATTTTTATTCAAATAGCTAATCACATTTTCTAGGTAGTCAGGTAAGTGGACTGTAGTACAGGAATACAGGTTCAACTCCTTCCTCTGCCCACATGTTCACAGTTCATAAAACGTCAAAAGACCAACAAAGCCAGAAATCACAGGAACTGATTCCTCCAGGACACCCTTGAAAAATTTAGAGTTGGACACATTTCAGAGTGATTTTAAACATTAATCATAAGCTTTATCATTACAAAATGTTAAAATAGCACTAATTCAGTGTTTGGAACATGTATTGATTCCAAGCAGTACAATCAAGAAAAGCATCATCCAATTTTACTGACGAGGGAGGGAAGATCACGATTCTGCCCATCAACCCCAGACCACATTATCCTCCCTGACTGATCTTTGTATAATCAAAACATCTATTCCAGGAAGGCTGCAATTCATACAAACATAGACAGGAGAGAAGAGTTTTCAAACTGCTCAGATTAAGCCTCCCTAAATCCTTCTTAATGAACATCTCATTTCCATCATGAGCCAAAAAATCTTTAATTACTTACTACAAAGCTTTTGTGTATCAGAACCCTTCATGTCTTTGCTCTTGTCCCTAGGCTTTAGCACCCCCAACTGGTGACTGTATGTCCACAGCAAATGGTAAGTGCATAAGTGGAGGGTCAGCACCTGCCCTGGTTGGTCAAAGCCCCTGCTTTCCCATGCTGCTCTAGTGTTGTATTCAGTGGTCAACCCAATTTTATTCACCAAAGAAGTAGCCCCTCGTTTGAGTGACAGATGGTTACACTACGTACAGCGTGAGGGTCCTAAATAGACTGAGGAGAAGTGGCCCCTTGTCGGAGTGATAGATGGTTACAGTACGTACAGCGTGAGGGTCCTAAATAGACTGAGTAGAAGTGGCCCCTTGTCGGAGTGATAGATGGTTACACTACGTACAGCGTGAGGGTCCTAAATAGACGGCCGCATGGTGACCTGTTAATACTTGTGTTGACCCGGTGACCTTGTCTGCCCCATTGTTTAGGATTTTATAGCAGGCGAGTCTGCATTTCTCTGGGGTCAAATAGATATCTTGAGGTCAAACATTTTCTGATTACTACCGAGTCCACACTGTAAGTACACCCAAAGCCGTTCCACAATGACTGCTAATCGTCAGTGCTTTGTAGTGGAACACGAACGGGTTGGAAATTGTCTCCCCAGCCTGCATGTAAACAGTTTAATATTTTACAGAAAGAAGTTCATCTTGTAAATTAGGTATGAATAATACATTCGTAATTACTTTTTGTGTCTTTAAACACTTGTGCCTTAATTGGCTTGCTTCCCCCCACCCCCTGCTTTTTAACATATTTGCATTTGGAAGCAAGTTGAAATGAACTTCTATAGAAACCCAGCAAAGTTAGAACACAGTATCATGGGGCCCTCCGACCTGCTGAGATTGAAAACTTGAGAGGGTTTTGGAAGATGCTTTGGTGCTTGTTTTTAAGCGGGGGTATCTGGCTGGGCTGTGGGGCTTTGCTGCAACCTTCCAGAAATGGTGTTTTCTGTCCATTCACTGAGTTCATAGACTGTTTCTTGGTTTGATGTTTTCAGTGTATTGATTTTTTAATATTTATTATTTTCATCTTATGTGTAGGAGTGGATTGCCTGCATGTATGTAAGTGCACCTGTGTCGTGCAAAGCCCATGGAGATTAGAAGAGGGCATTGGATCCCCTGGATCTGGAGTTACGGACAGTTGTTAGCTGCCATGTGGGTGCTGGGATTCGAACCCGGGCCTTCTGCAAGAACAGTCAGTGTTCTTAACCACTGAGCCATCCCTCCAGCCCCCACTGACAAAACTTTTAACTGCACAGAATATCTATTAATTGAACTTCTGTGTTTTTCTCCAATTTTCTTTTCATGACTTGTATTTTATCTTTTAAAACTTTTGTTACTTTTTGCAAAGTTCATACACGAGTATTGTATTCGACTTCTGCCATTCCCAGGCCCTGGGCAACTCCTCCCATACCCCACACACATTTTGTTCTCTATTTTATTATTGTTATATATACAGACATGTATATATACATGTATACCTATATATTATACATATACATATAATGCACAGAATCCATTTAGTGATGTGAGCGTGTACCTGTGTTTCTGTGTTTAAGGCAGTCCACTTAGGATCTGATAACCTCTCAAGAAACTAGTCCCTGATTTTCCTTCCCTCAGCATCCATTGATTTCCTGTAGCTCTTCATCTAGGAGTGAGACCCTATGACAATTTCCCACCCACATTGCACATCTACAGATATTTTCACTGTGCAGATCATGTTGTTACTGCACTGTGGGAATGTCAGGTGCAGCTTCTCTATCATGTCTAGAATGCATATCAACCAACAGGCATCTTGTTCCTCTGGCTCTTAGAATCTTTCTGTCTCCTCTTCAGTGATGTTCCCTGATCCTTAGGTATAGTGGTTGCACTGTAGCATCAGTTAGGGCTTGGTGCCCCCAGTAAATTTCCATGTGAAGAAAGTATACAAATGGGCAATATCAGGGCTGGAGAGTCGATAGATGGGCAAAAGTGCTTCAGTGCGAGTCAGTTCCCAGTACCCACACTGGGTGGCTCACAACTGCCTGTAACTCTAGCTCCAGCAGATCTGATGCCCTCTGACCTCTACAGACACCCATACAACATGCATGCACACACACATATACCCATAAATTTTAAAATATTTATTGTTAAAAAATCAGTACCATCTAAATTATCATTCACCTGTTGTTTCTGAAACTGTTTTCTGAATCATCTTTCTTTTCATGGATTATCTAATTTCTCAAGTTACTAAATTCTGTCTCTGGCTAAAGGTGATCCCCATGTCAGGGTGGACACTCAGCCTTGGCCCTAGGAGAAGAAACCTCTGTGGTAATTACTAGCTCCTCATTAACTTCATGTGTATTAATCTCTTCACTCCAATCCTGAGGACAGCTCACTGGAATGATAATTGTTTGCCAAAAGGCAATTGGAAAATTATGACTTCTAATTTGGCTATTTCTATGCAAAGTGATTTGGCCTTTTTAGGAGGTGCTGTATTGGGACTTTCTAATTAGCTTCAATTTGCTAATCACAGTTGACTCTAATTTCCAAAGTCCATGTATTAATGTGAGTCAGGAATATTTAACATTATGTGTTGCTTCATCACACTGCAAAAATAACTGGAGTTGTCAGCCCCGATGTTTGTTAATACAAAGAATGCTGGTGCTCCGGGTGATCTCCAAGAAGAGCGCAGAGGACTCAGGTGGACTGGGAAAGGATGAGGTGTGCCTGTTGCTGTAATCAAATACCATGATCAAAGCAACCTAAGAAAGGTCTGTGCTGATTTACTAAAATTCCGAAGGGAGCGTGCACAGCAGCCAGGAGGAATGGCAGCAGGGTGAGGACAGGGGCAGGAGGCCAGCTGATCACATTTCAGCCACACACAGGAAAACAGGGAGAGCGAGCGAGAGCAGGAAATGGAGAGAGGCTACAAACCCTCACAGCCCACCCCCAGTGACATACTTCATCCAGCAAGACTCTGCATCCTAAAGGTCCCATAACCTCCACAGACCATGCCATCAGGTCCTCAATGCATGAGCTAACAGGGGCCATTTCTTTTAAAACCACCACACAGGCCATTCCAAGCACTCAGCCAAATGCATGGTTCTTAAGAAACCAGTATACCTGAAGCTTGAGAAAGGTCTTAGCTGGTACACTTTCTCACGGTGGCCATGACATCCTGTGACCACTTTGGAGATTATATTAGCTCAAAGTCTCAGGACAAGAGGCTGTATTACCCCCACATCTGTCATCAAAGTTCACCTGTGAATTTTACACATACATACATCAACCCTTCCCAGGGAGACTTGCAACATCAACCATCACTCATGCTTCACCACCTACTTACCGAATAAGTATTATCTTCTAGAAACAGTGCTGGGAGTTGGACAGCTCATGGTATGCATGAAATTTCATTATCTTATTCCTTCTATGGATTGTAAAATGTTTGAGTGCTGAGACTTGATTTTATACCTTAATCCTCTTGTTATGTCCAAGATCTGGGATAGTCCTGGAAAAAAAGATGTGAAGAACAAATTTCTAGAGAAGAAATAATAAATGAATTGATAGATGATATGTAATGAAGTGGCTTGATAAGAACCCAGCTGGTGCTGTGTAGGGAATCGGGCAGAAAAATTAAAATCAGTGGTAAATGAGTGATGCCTAAGGTCACAGACACAGAGAGGAAAATACAGAAAATGTGCTTTGCATCAGATTTCAATTTTCTTTTAGCAAATTGCAATTCCTTAATTCTTACTCTCAGAAAATATTCAAATAATGCATAGTCAGGCTTCTGAAATTGCAGCAGTATTACCTTATCATGACTGTGCTCCTGCTGAATTATTAAAAGCTGCTGATTTCTCACTCATCAATAACCATAGGTATAATAGTTGGTATGAACACTAACTCCAATTCTTTCCTCCAGCCTGAACTAAAGATGTCACACATTAGTTCACTTTAAGAGTAGAATAGAAATGATTCTTGAGTGTGGAGAATGCACCTATGGGAACCACATGCATGCCTTATGCATGTGGAAGTCTGAAGGCAACCTTAGGTGTCTGTTCTCAGGTGCCCTCCACCTTTTGTGTGAGTTCCACAGACCTGGAACTTCACTATAGCCAGTTGACCCACAAGCATCCAAGAATCCTCCTGCCTCTGCCTCCTCCCAGAGCTGGAATTAAAAGGGCAATCTGCACACTCATCTTTTTCTTTTAGGTTCTAGAGGACTGAATTCCAGTCCTCACACTTGTAAGACAAGCGCTTCCTGCCTAAGCCACCTCCCCAGCCCTAGAAAGCATTCTTAATTAAGGAGCAAACATTATCAACATCCATTTATAAATAAGGATTTCTTGGATGATTACAGAAAACTCGACCTCAGAAATGTTTCCTGAAAGTAATGACTGGGGCATATTGAATTATACTTTTAGTTTCAACAACAGTCTTTTGGAATCAGCAAAACTGTCACCGATTGGTAAGATGTGGGAACAGTCATCTGTTGATCATTTGCTAAATGAACCATAAAACGCCCTTCATGCTAACATACATCATCTACTTAATTGGAATGATAACAATCCATCCAACAATTTCAACCAGCAAATGGGATAAGCAGGTCCACTAGAAGTGGACTGAAGAGTGGCCATGTGGGTTTATCTCTTTGTCCCTGGAGACCATCAGGCTTTAGAGATCCTGGATGATTTTCCCCATCTGTGCCTGCCATCTCAGTGCTAGTGGTCGATGCAAGAGTCATTGAGGACTGCAGAACCCCAAGTGCTCTCCTAAGAAAGCCGAAATTTTCTGCTAGCCTGCCGACTAGGCTCATTTTCTTGACGGTTTTTTTCTGAGCTTTGTCCCTTTCTACACGTACTCATTAGAGGACGCAGTCAGGGTTAGATATACTGGCTGCTTTGCGTGGCACACTTTTACCAATTTAATCTAAGGTTGCAATGAATTTTGACACCTGTGTCAAAAACCTCTACAGTCTTTGACATGAAGCCTGAGATCCAAGAGTATTTCATGTAAGAACTATAAGGTTCATTTTAAGAAAAGTTAAATAAATTATTTCATATTTATCTTTCTCTACATGTTCAGCTGAACCCACATACTGGCCACGAATACTGATTTTTCTATAACCAAAAAACGCATCTTCTGTGCTGTGACTGGCCCTGTGAGAAAAGGTGGCCATAATGCTCACTGTGTCCAGACGATGATGCTCTCTGAGCTGTCACTCTCAAATAAGACCTTGGCTGTCATATAGTTAGTAAAAAATGATGTAAAAAAACCCTCTATTTAAACATGCTGTGCTTTGTTTAGATAGTATTAACTATTTTTAAAATTAAGAGACAATAATCCCTCATCATCACATTATTTTCCTAAATATTTAATTTAATCAATCTGAAAATAAAACATTTATAAGCATTACTATTAAAATAGTGGTGCAGTGTTAACTATTTTCACAATTGTGAGTTTGATCCCTATTATGCATTGAACTTAATGCCCTTTCTTCAAAAAAAAAAAAAATACATACCAATATCCAGTATTTCAGCTTTCAATTTTACCTGGAAACTGGGCAATTAAAGGTGTAATTAGTGGGGTAACTGTGTGCTGTGTCAGTGTGTCATTATTCTGATTAGAAGTCGCCATGTGATGGAAGAGAAGCAGAGACTGAGGATGGAGCCACAAGCCAGGGAAACGCCAGTGACTTCCAAGAACCCTACAGAAGCGAGGAAGAGGCAGGAGTGGACAGCACCAACACCTCCATTCAGCCTCCAGCCTCTGCGAAGGTGAACCAATCAACTTCTGTATTCTGTGAGCTTTGACCACGTGGCCCCATTGTTCTCTTCCTGAGTACAGATGCAGCTTGACCATCTCACCTGGCCTCCTCAGCCCCCTCCGCTTCCTCTGAACGGAAGCCAGAGCAAACCCTTCTTGTCAGGCTGCCTGTCAGGCAATCTATCAGAGCAGTAAGTAAAATCCCTGCTGCAAGGAGGCTTCCATGGCCTTACTGCAAATCTCTGACCCCTCTTCCTCCCTCTCCCGTCTACAAGGTGAAAAACTTGCCTGTGAAATGTCTTTTACTGATACCCTTCTCACAGTGACCTGATTATAGCTAGGAAAGTAGGGATGGTGTCAACGAGTTCTTAAGTCACAAAACTAGTCAGTAGAAAAGAGAATTTAAAGCTGAGCTGTCAGTATTAACACACACACGTGAGTGCACAAGCACACACACAACACACATACACACACGCGCGCACACACGCTTCAATCCCTGACCTCTGTTTCATCTATGGTGTTTATACAAACTTTACCAGATATGACTAACTGATTTAAATCGGAATTTTTCAACCCAATGAGACCAATGTAGGTTCAGATGATAAAATCATAATTACTTTCAAACTTAAAACTAAAATATCTAGAAATAAATTTCAAAAAGCACAAAATCTGTGGTAAAATTTCACTTTGATTTAGAACAAAAGTATAACCCAGTCAGCTGGAAGAGTGTGCTATCTCGCCTCACCAATTAACAATTTCATTAACAAAGAATTTAAAAGTTTTCTAGGAGGAAATCTAACAGTTTCTATACAAATGGCATTTGTTTAGAATCATTTCTTGTGCAAAATTATAAAACCTAATAAACTGTAATATGTTATGACAGTTTTATTCTCCCAAATAAATAAATAAATGGATCATTGAAAGGGGATAGAAAGTCCGTACAACATGTGAATGTGTTTAAGGACTCAGACTCACTGTCTGGAAGAGGTGATGTATGTTCGGGAAATGGCTGAATTCTTGAAGCCACGTACCATAGATTCCTGAGGCCTGAACCGGAACGGAAAAAGGCAGCACCGCAGAAATACTTGGGAAATACTCCCACAGTCTCTAACTCTAAACCCTGCTAACTATGAACTTAAAGTCAGGAAATAAATATAGTGGATAGGTCCCAATCTTAATCGAAGAACTATTGGCAGCCAATCACTGCTGGGTGAGGAAGAGCTGATCTTCTTAAAGGGAGGACTCTAGATAGGCTGACTAGACCTTAGTGGATGAACTTGACCAAGGGACATCTGGGGACACTAACTTGACATGTTAGGCCTTACCACAAATGACAGAGTGCATAACTTCCAGTTGGGGTGCCCATGTGGAAGGGGCTATGAAAACGATTATGATGTTCCATATAAAATACACAAAAATTCAATAATTCACAAAACACACGTAGTGGATAGGAGAGACAGTGCGCTTGAGGTCGGGGTTTCTGATGTCATACCCATGTGGAAGGGGCTATGAAAACGATTATGATGTTCCATATAAAATACACGAAAATTCAATAATTCACAAAACACACACGTAGTGGATAGGAGAGACAGTGTGCTTGAGGTCGGGGTTTCTGATGTCATCCGTGACATCGCTTGTGTTCTCGTTCTAAGAGCGAACAGACAATGAACGTAGATTGAGAAGATTTAACCCCAGAACTTCACCGTCACGATGTTTTTGATTATCCTAAGGGTTTACAGTAAACACTAAATATTGTATGAGAATAGAGTTTTATGTGTTTGCTTTATTGATGATGGCAACTATTTCAATTCATAATCCTCCAAAGAAAGAGACTGGAGACATTTCTAAAAATTTGTATGGCTTTGAAAAACAGCAGTTTAAGAAATTGAAACAGATCGTTTCCACGTGAAGTTAGGAAAGCAGAACACTAGTTTCTGGGCCGGAGCCATGTGCTGCCTGCTCTGAAGCATCCTACCAAGGCACGGGCTATGTACTCTGTTCACAAAGTCCGTCTAGAATTGTTTTGTGATGGTTGAGCACCTGCTATCTGCTGGCCTGCATGAAAGTTCATTCAAAAACAGAATCCCTGGAAAAATCCTTACAGCAATATTTTCCTGGTGTCTATGAAAGCCTGGGCCATGCAGCAGCTGTCATGCGAGGCATCCTGGTCAAGCCTCCCGGAACCCTCCTGAACAAAGCCACCACCCTCACTGCCCAGCTCTGAACAGACCCTGCAGCCTGGGCACCCAGAGCTGCCTCTCTCCTCATGAGCTGCCCTGTTGTAGGTTTTAGTACATCCATGAGCTTCTGTCTCAGATGAGGGATCTGCCTCATTCCTTTACAAAGGTGCCATTTGCCAGGTTCTAACCTGATCACTTGTGTAGTCTCTCTGTTGACTAAAATAGAAGTCATTTGAGGGTCTGGAGAGATGACTCAGCGATTAAAAGCCCTGGCTGTTCTTGCAGAAGACCCAGGTTCGAAGCTGCATGGTGGCTAACAATTGTCCGTAACTCCAGTTCCAGAGGATCCTACTCCCTCTCTGACCTCTGCAGGCATTGCATGACACAGGTGCACTTATACACATGCAGGCAATAAAAAATATAATAAACAAAATACTTTTTAAAAACTTGAGGACAGAGACCACACAATATAGTCATACTTTATTCCTTGAAGTTATTAGAGACAAAATATTAAATCTGACGAAGAAAGGAGAAGGGGAGAGAAAATGAGTTTCCAATTCACTGACCGCCAAGACCAGCACACTGTGTTTGTGCCACGATAATCTGTCTCTGGATATGTCAAATGAGCAAAGAAAGAAGGAGTGAAGGCCCACCAGCTATTGATCAGAGAGTAGTTATGCCCTGATGATTTCTTCAGTGGGCTATGTGGGGAAGATACTTCACCCCAGCCACAGAGAGCTGGCTATTGTGAAAGGTTTGATGATGGCTTGTAGCTTGAATCCGCTTATCTCCCCACACAGTGAGGGAGGAGAGATTTTAAATAAGTAATTTAGAAACTATTTAAATCCTACCAGTTTTCACAGCCAAAGAAACAGTATGAGAAAGTGATGTTGATGGGCTGATGTGGTGCGGATTGAATCCCACCAGGAAAGGGCCTGGACATTCTGAGTGAGGGTGGATTTCCATTCTCAGCCGATGTTGATGCTTGTAATTAAAATAAGTAGGCAGAAAAGAAAAGCAGGAAAGAAGAAAACGACTTGGAAATAATTATGAGTGCTTAGCAGAAACAGTCCTCAAACCACAGGACTCTAAGGACTATCAAAAATGGAACAATTCCCAGACATGGTAAGGAGGTCTCACAGGTGAAGTGCATCAAAGGACAAGAGTTAAGAAATAAAAGACACATAAGAAGAAAGTGTGCAGAGGTTGGGTGGCCTTTCACTTTATACTATGCTCGCTCTGGTTTTTCATTCTAATATGATGCTCAGCTGCCTCATGAGCCATTAGATGGAAGACGGTTCCCCACCAACACAGGAAAGTCTGCCGATAGACCCCTGTAAAATACTGTGTCATTACATTTCTGCAGAAGTTCCTACGGTTCACACCAGGGAAAAGTGAACACCCTGCCAGTCCAGCACGCTCCACAACCTCTTTTCCACTTGCCAGTTTTCCCGAAGCTTATGGAAATGAAAATATTCTTCTCTTAATCAAAAGACCAAGAGCCCCAGCCAGGCACTCTTGACTCTGCTGATATAAGAAAGAATTTTCTGGCATAGAATGTTGTTAAACATCAAAGTGAGTTAGCAGTAAAGGATGTGGATCAGCTCCACTATAAATCTTCAAACCTAGGATTAATCGTGTCCCTGCAGAACTTGACACTGTATGACCCTTGAAAAGGCAGGGTAGACTAGTCCCAGTGCCAAAAATTAGCTGTGAAGGGCAACCATTACCGGTACAAAGGCAAGCATCTAATTTTTCCAGTCATGGACAATGGATTCACCTATGTGTTTTTCTAGATTCAACACAAAGACAAATGCAATTAAGCCTCAGCTTGACTTAAGCATATTATAAATGATCCTCCCAGACAAACCACTTCCTCACTCAAAGGGATTATGTTGTCTTTCACAGAACTTGCCCAATTCCTTAGCCCCTGTGGGCTTCAAGAACCTCTCAATAGATGGAAACTCACCCCAGATATCAGGCCTTCTAGGACATTCCTAAGAGCATGGAGGTTCCTTTGGAGATGGATAAAAGGACATTCTTAATTTCACCAAATAATATTTTTCAAGGGTTTTGAGAAGCAAAAACAGATGCATACTAATACAAAATGTGTAACAAGGTAAGCCATGAGGAATGGCCCCTTATTTCTCTAATGAATGAGAGATACATGCAACAGGCACTTGAAAAGCCCATGAACGCAAGGGAGAAAGTGTGAAGTTTAAGAACTTCACGGCTTTAGTGAACAGGTGGTCTTCTAGCCCCAAGAGACAATTAAAAGCTTTATTGAAGGCCACAGAACATTTGAAAAGCCTTTAGTTTTGGTACTCTATCTCACCTACACTGTATTGTACCTCACGCCACAAGTTTGTTGTTTGGGAGAAGAATGTGTTCCCCTGGGGGGGACTCTGGGAACATGTGTTCTCAATAAATATCAGAGCTTCTCAAGGCTCTATCTACCTTTTCTCCTTTTTGTTAGGTGGGCTGGCTCTGATCTCTTCACCTGGTATTTTTAAGTCAATGGATGATCTAATTATGACTACTTCCTGCTTGACACCCAAGCTCATCTCATGTGTCCCAACCAAAATGAAGACACTAACAGTGACAAGGAATGAGAAGAGGCTCCTGAAGTCTCTCCATAGAGAAGGGATTTAAATTTACCCTCCAGGATTTGTAGAAGGCATTATTCACTGTTCTTGTATTAGATGTGTACAGAGCTCTGGAGAGGTACAGGTATTTGCTTAGTTATCTGATGATGCAGCATGTCTATCAAATATGTGACTTCAAATCTAACTTGTGATCTATTCTTCTATCTCAAATCTAGAAGGATATTTTTTAATTATTTATTTCATAACCATATTATTAGAAGCATTTCATTACAACAGCATTGCCATATTCAGTAACAATCAGAGCTAAGATGCATCTCTTTCAAAATTGGCTGTAAATTTTTAGGTTTACAGTTGAATTAATACAGTTATACAATATTATACTCCATATAAACCCTATAAGACATAAAATTAAATGAGGTTTTAAACTTTAAAAAGATCTCCATTTCATTATTAAAATGCATT
>NW_008334665.1:547727-547955 GCF_000622305.1 Nannospalax galili | reverse complement strand
ACTGTTGAATTAATACAGTTATACAATATTGTACTCTGTCTAAACCCTATAAGACATAAAATTAAATGAGGTTTTAAACTTTAAAAAATATCTCCATTTAATTATTAAAATACACAATTTTATACAGAAAAAATCATTTTTCATACAATTGACACTACAATGTACATGTATTTCTAATCTCTATATATCTGATTATTACTAGTCACAGTCAGTTACTTTCTGAGCTCC
>NW_008334665.1:546211-547357 GCF_000622305.1 Nannospalax galili | reverse complement strand
TGTTGCTTGTTATGTAGCCTTTAGCTATGCATACGGACTCTTATGAAATTATGTTGGCCCATTTAATCTTTGGTTATACTTTCCTTTTGGGTGTTTAATGCCATACAGTTGGTCCAGATAAACCGATTTATTTTTACTCTTAAGGTCGTTTGAGGATCTGTTCCTCAGGGGTCACATGGGCTTGGGAGGAGCCCCTGGCTCCTTTCTTTAATCAGTTCTGCCTATGAGAAGATAAGTAAAAGGTCCTGCTCAACCGTAGTTGGCTTCACTTGGAAGCATGGAGGAAATGACTCCTCTGTGTTGACCCTCCTCTTTATAGACTGGACACTGGTTCAAGTCCATCTGGTGGGGTCTCCTCGGCCTCCTTGATAAAGAGGACAGGTGACCCAGCACCATTATAGGACATTTTGAGGGATGCCCATAGTCCCCTGGAACTAGTTCTTAAAAAGTCCATCAATAAATTATCAATATCTAAGATTGTGCCAGGCAGAGACTTGGGGTCCAAATTCTCATCTCTTATAATGTGAAAATCATCAACAGATAAATCAATGCATAAATAGGCTCAAAATCAAAGCAATCCAATGAGATTCCAGCAGAGGTAAGCTGAAACCTCCTCTGAGGTATACTTCCACAAACAGAGTATCTAGGATGCCCAAGGAAAAACTCTCACTGAAGATGAACTCACAGGGGGGATATCACAAATACAAAAGGAAACAGCCTGCCAGAAAAGACTCAAATTCAATGTGAAACCAAGCTCCACCATGCATACAGAGCCCTGATTTCCCTAACAACTCCTTCCCACTCATTCAACATCATCCTGCTCCCAACTCTAATTTAGACACCAGAGCGTCTGAAGATCTGTGTCTCTATTTTTCCAGTTCATGAGAATATATAGTTGTCCTTCAGTGGGAGGTGGGTTCTAATACCTCTTCCTCATGCCTCCCTGTTTCCTTTCCATTATCCTGGTTCCTGAAGTTATGTCTGGTTGCTTACTTATTTACCAGAGATTGGTTCTAGGATCCACATATGAGGAAAAACATATGTTGATTTTTTTTTCAGAGTCTATGTTACTTCACTTAGTATAACAGTTTCTAGTTCCATCCATTTACCTGAAAATTTCATGATTTCATCTTTCTTTACTGTTGA
>NW_008334665.1:544648-545113 GCF_000622305.1 Nannospalax galili | reverse complement strand
CTCAGTAGATATCTGTTAAGTCCATTTGATATATGGTATTGTTTAATTCAGATGTCTCTCTGTTAACTCTCTACTCTGTTGACCTATCTAATGGAGACAGTGGGGTATTGAAGTTGCCTACTATTAATGAGTTAGGGTTAATTTGGGTCTTAAAGTCTGGGTCTGTAGTATTGTTTTTATAAAGTTGGGTGCACCAGAGTTTGGTGAATATATGTTCATGATTGTAATATCTTCTTGATTCATTATTCCTTTGATCAAAACAAAGTGGCCCTCTTTAGCTCTTCTGATTATTTTTAAAGTCTATTTTGTCATATATTAGAATTACTATGCCTGCTTTTTTCTTAGTGATATTTGCTTGTTATATTTTTTCCATCCTTCCATTTTGAGATAGTGCCTGTCATTGAAAGTGAGATGAGTTTCTTGCAGTCAACAAAAGATGGGTTTTGTTTCTTAATCCATTCATAT
>NW_008334665.1:543904-544348 GCF_000622305.1 Nannospalax galili | reverse complement strand
CGTTTATTGACTTACGTATATTGAACCATCCCTACATCTCTGGAATAAAGCCAACTTGATCATGGTGGATGATCTTTTAGATGTGTGATTTGTATGCAGTTTCCAAGTATCTTGTTGAGACTTTTTGTGCCTATGTTCATTAAGGATATGGGGTCTATAGTTTTCTTTTTTGGTTGTATCTTTACCTGGTTTTGGTATTAGAGTGATGCTGGCTTCGTAGAAGGAATTTGGAAGCTCTGCCACCATTTCTATCTTTTTGAATAAATTAAGCAGTATTGGATGTAGATCTTCTTTAAATGTCTGATAGAATTCTGCTGTAAATCCATCTGGTCCTGGGCTTTTTTTAGTCGGGAGGTTTTGTATTACTATTTCAATTTCTTTTTGTGTTATGGGTCTGTTTAAGCTGTTAATCTCTTCTTGGTTTAGTTTTGGTGGTTCCCATGC
>NW_008334665.1:537023-541410 GCF_000622305.1 Nannospalax galili | reverse complement strand
TGATTTTGACATGTGAATTTCTTTTGTAGTTTCTGATTCTTGTGTGAGACTCAGGCCTTCAAATTTAGGTCTGCTTCTTTTGGTGAACTTTAGGTGTCTTTGTGGTTTACTTTTGGGGCATGAAAAGCTGGTTCGTCTAAGCTTCCAGTTCTCTCTTTTGATTTCATATTGTAGTGGCCAGATTGCTTTTGTCTTCAGGAGGTCCCACAGAGGCCCAATTCAGATGAGGGTCAGATGTTCTCAGGCTTTCTCTAAGGTCTGGATCCCTCCAGGAACGATTTTGGCCTCAGGAATTTGGGGGTTGGACTGGCCTGGGAGCCTGGCCCAGGAAAGATGCCAGTCTAGGGCAGGTGGTGGCTGTGCCACCCAGAGATGCAAAGGCAGATGGAGCGGGAAGCACTGAGGAGCTTGGTTGGTCTGGATGCAAAGGATCAGGAAGAGTAAAGGTCAGCCCCCACATCCCAGAAAGAGGCTGGTGGGTGATGCAGGCCCAGGGAAGCAGAGGGAGGTGAGGGCGGGGCCAGGCCCAGAAGCAGTGCTCCTGGGGTCCAGAGAAGGCACTACGTTGGTCTGGATGAAAAGGATCAGGAAACAGTATTGGTTCCCCAGGGGTGTCTGGGGCCCCAAGACAAGGAATGGGGCAGGACCCAAACTTGGAGGAGAGAACGGAGGTGGAGATGGGAGGGTGAATGAGGCTGGGGAGTCAAGGTGCAGAGGGCATGATGGACTCTCTCCTGGAGAGAGGCCTGCAGGTAACTAGAAGGATATTTTTGATACTTAAATAAGTCTTTCCAAAGGGAGAGTGACCTCTCACACCCAGAAGACTGCTCCTTACTGTCTTAACCTCTGACTCTTTTCTCCTGGTTTCCTCTCATCCCTCTGTGTTCTTCAGTCTCCAGTGACATCATCATTATGAAATATAATCATGATAACTCTATACTAATCTTGATACCCCTGTATAAATCATGATACCCCTGTGCTAATCATGTTATCCTGTGTTAACCATAATACCCCTGCATTAATTGGGATACCACTGAACTAAGACTGTCCTCTGCCTCTCTACCACCTATGGCCTGAATAGAAAGCAGGATCCTTACACGCCTGCTCCCCATCTGTTCACTCATTTTCATCTGTCACCATACCTTTCTTTGCACTTAACCACACCAAGTGTTTTATACCTGCTTGGATTTACCACACCATTTAAAGGCTCTTAGCTATGGTCTAGAAACCCTAGAATAATTCTTTTTATTTACATGGTGTAACTCAAATACTACTTGTTCCTTTGTGTGTGTGTGTGTGTGTGTGTGTGTGTGTGTGTGTGTGTGTGTGTTTGCTAATCTCTGTAAGGAAAATGATCTTTTCATAGCTTTATTCTATCAATTGATTGATAATAACTTTTCCTCTCTTATAGCTTTCCCTTGTTGAATTATAAGCTTAAAACAGTGAATAGGTAGTTTCTGAAAATGTGCTTGTGAGCCCCTACATGTGTATCCCAAGTGCCTGCTGATGGTAGCTCACATAACAGTCTTCAGCTATTATGTTATATGAAACAGTTCATATGTTTTTAGTTACAGAGCTCCTCTTCACCCATCCAGACGAGCATGTCCTTTATTCCTTGCAAACTCTCCAAACTGTTATCTATTTTAAATTTATTGGTAATTTTCCCATATGCATTATAATTTAATTAACAACCGGAAATATATACAATTTCTGCAGCTGTCTCTAAGAGAATACTTTGGGGGTTTGATGTCTGCTCAAAAACACTACTCTAAATATTAGGGGCTATTTTGTAAAAGATTCCACTTTGATATTTTTTAATATAAATAATAAACACATTTAATATATTTTAGGAGATTAAAATACAAACATGCAATACAAATTAGTAAACATATCAGTTGTAACTGACAATAATAAAGATTTATGTAAATAAATAAGTTTAACATCTAAGGATTTTGTATTCAGGTAAATAAAAATGTTCATCTCTTAGCAAATTAATCTTTAAAACAAACAAGTGATAAAAAGAAAATGAACTAGTAGCAATATTTTGTTTGTGTTTTAAATGCAATTAAATCAGTAAACTCATACCATCTTTTTTCTCAGTGATGTTTTTGGAAGGAATATAAAATTGTCCTATATATTTGAAATTAGTTCGATCTTTTCTTAGCAAAGTTTCTTTTCTTTTGCTAAACAGTCTCTATCTGTTGGGCTCACAAATGGGTAGCTTTCAATGATGTGGGAAAAGATCCTGACAGCAACATTGATTTCAAAACTCAGAACTGCCTTCCAGCTTCTTCCAGCTTGGAAGACAAATGCAAAATGGCCAGGTCGGGGTAACAGGGCGATGTGTGTCTCCCAGAACCAAGGATAGGGACTTAGAATAACCTCAAGAAAATGGCTGTTAATAAAGTAAGAATAGTCCAGATGTGCTCCAGAAACCTGCCCCAAATGCAACCGCTTATTCCAGGATGATCCTCAAATAACAAGAGTGCTCACTCAGGATCTCTGTAGGAGGTATTTTAAAATAATGCAGAGCTATCAGATTATGACTCTTCCAAACACTATTACAAGACAGAGGATTCAAAACGCACCCTCTCTCTTTCCTTCCCTCCCTCCTCACCCCACCTATATCCATTTATACAATTATGATTCAAATATCTCAACTAGCTTTGTACTGATTAAGGGATTCAGAGCCTTTAGAAAACAGGCTGTTCTGTTTTGTCTTATTTATTTGGCTAGTTCATCAAGATTTGACGCACCAACCTGATTTCTATCAATGATCAAGCTTGTTGATTATAATGGCACTGAGAGATTAGAACTGTGAGAGACTTTGTCTCTTCTACTTTAGCTACGTACACTAAAAATGGAATATGCATTACACCTAGAGCAATTCGGTGAGCACCTATGCTTCATGAAGAGATAAAACAGATAGCAATATCATCATCTATCGTTTATTATTAGTCATAGTCCCTAACATACTTCAGCAAATGTTACCTAATTGATAGATTTCTCTTTATTGAAAACAATAACAGCCACAAAGCTGAAAGCTAAACTGAAAATCAGCAGATGGAGAGATGCTGTATGTGTCAGTCTTAGAGACGGCAGGCAGAGGCATCACCTCAAGGGTCACATGCTTGTCTCCAAAGTTCCCTGAAAATTCTGGAAAACACAGTTTGGCTTCTATATTTCACAATTTAGAGACTAAATCCTGTAGATGTTACATATAAAAAATCATAGGCTCACGAGGAATAGCTAGTAAAGGTTAAAATAGGGCACAGAACAAAAGAAATCAACAGTAAGAGAAAAAATGAACGCCTTTGTCAAACCTTCATACCATGAAGTGGAAATTCCGTTATGTTTTGTGTTTAAATTTGCTTTAAAAATGATGTATAATACATAATGAAGTGATTACCAAAACCTACTGGGGTGCTTTATCTATCATGTGCCATGGCTACTTTGTGTATTTATGTAGCCATGTGTGCGGGTATGTGTGTCTTTGGATATGTGCGTATTGTACACCTATATGGCATGTGTATAGGTGCATGTGTGTCAAGGCATATGTGTATACACATATGTGAATGTATACATGTATATATGCATAACTGTATATGTGTTTATATTTATATATGTCTGTGTGTATGAATCTATGTGTGTATATATGTGCCTACATGTATATGTGTATGCATATGCGTCAATGTGTGTAGGTACATATGAATGTGTATGTGTATATTTGTATGTTTATTTGTATATGTTTCTGTGTATACGTTTGCATATATGTATGTTTATGTGCATGTGTGTATGTATATAAGTGTGTGTGTGTGTGTATGCATCCACTTCTTTTATGAAGTATTTATCAAAGCTCTTTTTCAACAGATGGTGACAATTATAGAGAACACATCTAGTCAGAATGCACAGAATAAGTAACCCTGGGGTGCCCGGCTCCAATTCATACATTCATGATGCAACCCCTACCCCTAAGGCTCAGGAACATCAAGAATGGTGTGAAGCATAAGAACCAGAGGAGCAGAACGCATGCTTCTAGACAGTGTCTTCTAGACATGACAGGAACGCTCACCCACAGAATCTCCCCCATATGGTTGCATAAACAAGACCTGAAGAATGGCCATACAGTTAACATGTCAGTCAGCTGACATGTCAGTGTGGGTGGGGGAGATTTCACAGGTCCCACCTGTCAATGGAGAGTGACAGGCATCAACGCTGCTAAGAGAGGCAGAATCGGTTCTCTCCAAGGATGAGCTCCCTGATAAATCATCTAATCTCTATTGTCAGACCTAAGCACATGTGCATATGAGCAACACCAGTGGACTCAGTAGACTGTATTTGTGTAGATATATATATATATATATATATATACACACACACACACGTG
>NW_008334665.1:536538-536857 GCF_000622305.1 Nannospalax galili | reverse complement strand
GGTATGAAATTCTCAAGAAACATCTAAGTTCTATAAATGCTCAACACACAATAACATACCACTAGCTAATCGTTCATTATTAGACCTCCAAATGCTTCCTCCTACATGACTGCAGGTTTGCCCCTTGCCTACCCTCCCCTTTGCCCCACTTGCTGCCCAAATTGCCTTCAGGAAGAAAGAAGCTTTGCTTTCTACAAGCACTGAGCTAACTGGAAGCCACACCTTCATCTTCAGTCTGCTACTTAAACATACACACTCACTAAGCCAAGATCACCCCTGGGCCGCAGGAGAAGGCAGGACAACCCCTTCTGCTCTTCTG
>NW_008334665.1:531037-536174 GCF_000622305.1 Nannospalax galili | reverse complement strand
GTGTATGCATATGTGCATATAACGATAATTAAAGAAGTCACAAAAGTGAGATGGGGCATGGAAGAGTGGAAGGGGAAGAGATAGGTGCAGAAATAATATAGATACAGTGCTCATGTATGAAATTCTCAAGAAACATCTAAGTTCTATAAATGCTCAACACACAATAACATACCACTAGCTAATCGTTCATTATTAGACCTCCAAATGCTTCCTCCTACATGACTGCAGGTTTGCCCCTTGCCTACCCTCCCCTTTGCCCCACTTGCTGCTCAAATTGCCTTCAGGAAGAAAGAAGCTTTGCTTTGTACAAGCACTGAGCTGACTGGAAGCCACACCTTCATCTTCAGTCTGCTACTTAAACATACACACTCACTAAGCCAAGATCACCCCTGGGCTGCAGGAGAAGGCAGGAAAACCCCTTCTGCTCTTCTGTAGCTCATATTCCAGTGGGAAGGTTGGTTTAGTCTCCTGACTACAAAGTGTGTTCACAGAGCAGCTCTGCAGTAACAGCAATTGGAAAATCTGAACTTATTCGGATCTTTTCCAAGGCAGGCATCAAGAGCTTCTGCATCTGTAAAAAATATGGCTAAAAAACTAAGTAAGAAAATAAGTAAGAAATGCAGAAAGATTGTGTGCGTGTGTGTGTGTGTGCGTGTGTGTGTGTGCGTGTGTGTGCGTGCATGTGTGTGTGTGTGTGTGTGTGTGTGTTGTAGCCATGTGACTACTCAGAAGCAGCATGTGAACACCCTCGAATTCCCCACTTCCTTACCTTGGTACCTTAGCAATTTCTAACCACTTACTTTCCTGGAGTACCTGAGCTCAGGCTGTCTTCTCATTACTGGACATTCTGAGAGCCATGTCAATGAATCCAAATTAGAGTCCAGAACAAGGCCGCTGACCCAATATCATCTGAGATTTAGATGAAGGAAAAGCCCAAGAATATGAAAGGCTATTTACAGACATCTCTTAACTTACAGTAAAGGAAATTCTACACTGGGTCCTGCAACCACAATGTTGTTATAATGAAAAATATTAAAATGTCATCAATTCTGAGTATTCATGCAGCATTTAATTTGAATCTCTCAATAAATCACTGAGCTAAATAACTACTTGTGATCACACTAACCAACAAAATTAGGACAGTCTGTCTGGTAGGAAGGATGTTCTGATGAAGGAACTCTGGTTTCCTCTCTTCACTTCTGTAGACAGCTTAGCTTTCAGGAGGCCCAGGACATCGTGGACCATAGGACACCCAGCCGAACTAATATGGGAATTACTTCATTTTTTCTTACATCTTTATCAGTATTGTGTGTTCAGTTTCTCATAGATTTACTTTCGATGCTTCCCAGTGGAAGCCCTCACACACAATCTACAACAGCAGATTTAATTATTAATCTAATTTTTTACCAGACAATCTTTTTTCAACTAGTTACTTTATCAGGTAATATTTAAAGGTTTCAGGGTGCCTTAAATGCCTCGCCTATTCCCTGCTGCCCTGTTATATATCCTGGAATCATATCAGGCGCTTTACACACTGCTGGTTTCCAGAATGACCTCAAAGTCAGATACTAGTGAGAGTGGAGGGGACCAGGTCTCTGTCCTCACCCAGACAAGACCCAAAGCAGGGTGCCGCCTCTGTCAGCATCTCTTGCAGCTAGAGAGCACCATCCTGTGTCACCTTCTGCTCTTTGCTGTCCCCACTGTCCTTCCCAAAAGCATTTGTTGGCTTCCACTGAAGGGATTGAGAAGAAAACTCCGTGGGCATCCAGGTCTAGGACTCCATAGTAGGTTATATGGATAAGAAAAGTTCTCATCCAACAGCCTATAACCTAACTAATATGTATTTGATGAGTAGTCATGTAAAATCTGGATTAATATATAATAATATGCAGCAGTATATAAGTATTAAGTATGCAACAACATGATTTCATTCCACTCAAAACTCCTTAGAGTGTGTCATGTAAAGAAAATTTTGACTTTTAGTCAAGTTGATCACTGACACATCAGTAGAACAGAAACATATTCTATAGGACAGAAACTATTCAGAATGCTTAGCAGGGTTGGAGCATCTTAGTGTTAAAACAGTTTATATTGTGAGCCACTGTCACCCTTAGTTCACTGTATTTAAATCAAATTGTCATTTTTATTAACTGACCTGTCTCACAGACACTTTGCTCCAATCCATCCTAATTAATATAGTTATGTTTTTAAATGTCAAATTAGCATGTTAAATATGGATTAATTTTTGCCTATATGTGTTCAAGCAGGAAAACAAATTTCTAATACTGGAAAGGAAATTCTGTATGTATTCACGTTTCAGGAGTTATATCAAGTTATATCAAAGTGCTTCACTTTATATGTATCACATCAGTTTGCCTTTTATTCTTCCTAAATTAATGGAAATGATACGATCAATTGTATGACTGAGTTGTGTTCAAACATTTCCCATCGTGAAAGATTTTTGCAAACTTTGTGGATTACGACAAATCCCAAATGTCTATCTGAGGTGTGAAATGTTCCCTGTACAATTTATCAAACTGTTTTAGCTGATGTTTTCTCTACCTCCAAATATAAGGGACCATAAAGTACACCATAGTGTTTCAGTTCATACATAAATGGCTTGACTGGGTTTTAAAGCTTTAAATTAATTTTTCAGATATCCCTTGAAAATTCATACATGCATGCAATTTACATTGATCTTATATATCCCTTATCATCTCTCTTTAACTACTCATAGGAATGTTTTGTTTTGTATACTAACTGAAAATTTAATTAAAAACTCATGTTCTTATTTCTCCGTTCTCTGAGGCTGTCATTCTTCTATTTTACTTTTTTTGCTCAGCAAAAAATCTATCCTTGGTAATACCTACACATGAAGGACAATACACATATGTGTCCATGTTCAGTAGACCACTGCATCACCAGCAACTGCACATCCAAGTTCTAGTCCTGAATGACGGCGTGTTAATACAATGATGAACAGTGAGGCCACAGAGGGTTCTAAGAGCAAAGATGAAGTTGCCTTCAAATTCTACAGCAAACACAGAGCCCAAAGGATTTATGGCTTCATCCACATCAGGTAAGAAAAGTTCTGAGGTGTTGATATTTGAAATTGGTAACAGCAGGATAAATATTGCTATACAAGTTAGAGACAAAAGTGTTTATAAATATTATGGAAAATTCTGGGACAATACACAGAAAATACTTGACCACTTTTCATTTGGGGAGGCATTTTGGCCAAGAGACTAATGAAAATCTTTCATTTTTACCTTATGCAACATTTAATCTTCTAAGCACACGTGGCTACAGCCAAGAAACACTAACATGGTTGAAATTCTTACAAGGGGCCTTGAATGTCTCCACCAACCACGTCATTCTCCTTGTTTTTAATTGTTACTTTTCACCAAGACAAGATTTTAGTATAAATTTATAAACATCTTCCTTACGAATTCTGAAAAAAGTGTACAAATAAAAAACGGAACAGTATTTTAATCTTTTTTTATGCACGTGCAATATTTTTATTATTTGCTGAGCTGAAGGGAATTTTGTTCAATGTTTATCAATACTATTGGTGTTAAATTGAGAGTAGGGACCACAGAGTCAAATATTCCAGTGTTAGGGATGCCAAGCAACAAACCCCAACAAAGACCAGACGCATCTCGACATCTTCAGCTTCTAACAGGTTCCTCGTCCCCTGCCTACTGTGTAGCAGAGTGCGTTTGTCGCCTGGAGAGACCTACCGTTTCATTTCTCCGTCCTTTTAGGGCAGTAGAAATTCAGAGATATTTTGTTTTATTTTCTGAATGTGTTAAAGAAAAATATTATAATCTGAGCTTAATAGTAATGCACAGAAAAACAAAGAATGAGTATATTTTGGAAAATATACCCATAAAATTCGCCCGAGATATATGATAAATATAAGCTGTTACTGGGAATTAGAACTGAGCCTGAAGGTTTCTATTTGTTGTCATAAGAAAGAATTTCTGCTTAAAGTCAACTCTTCAAAGAAGGACAGCAGATGAAGGCACGCACGAGTATTTAAAAGGTGGAATGCGTTCAGAAATTTAGCCTAACAAACCATCTAATAAACCCCGAATGCTGCACTATTGCTTGAAGCTGAAGTCAGAACGCAGATCTGACCATGGTTCCCATGGATTTCCATTGAAATGATTTCTTTGCCCCGTCTCATAATTCCGTTTTCTTAGAGTGCTTCCAATCCTCACACGAGGATCCTTGCCCTGTGAGCTCATCTGATATTTAACATCGATTCCAGGTTCTGTCAGAAGTATGTGTTCTGAAGACCAGGAAGCGCTTGCAGTTGCATAGCATGTCCTGATTGTCAATTGTGCTGATTTTATTATGGTTCTAAGATGCCAGATACCCAGCAATTCCCACCTCTCCTCGCATTTCTTCATGAGAGTGCTTGTCTCTCTGGGACATCCCCACACCTTACCTACACTTGGTAGTTACTGTCAAGTGGTTTTTCTGATGGTGTGCTGTGGTTTATCTTCTGAGGTAGAATTTTAAACATGTTTTTTTTTTTACTGTTTCCCCACGCAAAAACACCCCAGCTTTGGTCACACGCCACACTCTCCTGCCAGGCACAGGGTGCTGCTATGTGTGCCACCAGCTTCTCGGCATCTTGGTCACCATCCTTGATGTGCACAGCCCTCCTCTGAGTGCTGTGCTCCTGTGACTTTCCCGCACGTCCTTCTCTGCACCATGCTCCCACTTTGCTTGCGCCTGCAGAAACACGGCTTTGTCCTGCTCAGGCCTGCAGGCCTTCATGCTTGCTGGCAAACCCATCAACTCTGCCACTGCTGATTCCTTCCCTGATATTAGAAACGTTTTTAAGGCTTCCAGCACAGACTAAGACCAGCAGCTCTTCAGGAATCCTCCAAGCGTTCAGCGCCAGATTGGGACTACTGAGACATCCAGCCTTGTGGACGGAGCCACTCCTGGCTTCTTTTCTCAGCTCTCCAGTGTGAGACAGTCATTGTGGAATACCTAGACTATACCCTGTAAGTCAACCTACTGTATTTCTCTTAATATGTATTCATTCTTTTGTTTGGGGTGGGGATGGCACGAGGCAAAACAGCAACTGCAAAGAGCTGGGGTTGGTGATGGTACCGTACGG
>NW_008334665.1:523666-529109 GCF_000622305.1 Nannospalax galili | reverse complement strand
AACAGGAGTCAGGAGTCTCTGTGATGACCCTGCTGGTGAACAGTCTGAATCAGGACACCTAAAGTCTATGAACAGACTGGTCACAAGCCTAGGGTTCACCCCAATAGTACTGAGAGTTGGTGGAGTGATCCAATGAATTATGAATTAACTTACCCAGATCAGCTTCAACTAATGTGATTCTAAGAGTCCATAAACACATATCTAGCAATTGAAAAACTATATAATTGTACACACAGACACACAATAAGGCCACCGTGCCCCATAGGCATTGAGAAACGGGTTCTCAATCTGTCTCTATCTACCTGTCTGTCTATTATGTGTTGGTTTGTCTGTCTTTCTATCCCATTTTATAAGCTTTCTTGGGAGATGAGTAGTGTTGTTATATGTATCTATACATGCTAAGTCCTTGTTATTTTAACACAATGAAAAAGTAGAAAAATATTTAAGAAAAGCATTTAATATTTCTGAAGATTTAGACTGATGACATTTTTCATTTCTGGCTAAGCTAACTGGGTTGGTTCAGTTTGTTGCTGGGTAGGAAAAGCATGCTCTATAAATATACAGCGAGTGACAAAGGTCACTGTGAATCAGTTGAGTCTTCTTTTAACCCAGCTGCTGAATTTATCTTAAATTACTGCAACACAAACTTTTTGTTAAAATCTTAGATACAGCTTGTTATAAACTATTAGAAAAATGACATACTTAAATGTGTCTAAAAATTAACTATAAATTAATGCTTGCAAAACCAAGAGAAATGAGCATCAGAAAGTCAACTGTGTGCTACAATGGTCAGCAACGAGTGGGGAGCTTCTGCTCTTTCATTGGGGGCAGTGAGTCCAAGTTGGCTGGCAATTGTTAGAGAAGTCAGGGCTCCTCCTCCCTGAAGTAGTTACTGTGGACTCCACATCCCACATATGGTGGCAAAATTAGTCAAGTTTTTCTAGGAAAAGCATAATTTCTATTAATAATGAAATTTCTAAGGCTGATTCAGAAAAGATTCAACTGGTATTTCCACTTTCTTTTAGAAATGGGTTTTCTTTTAACTGTCACTCCAAAGAAAAATTATATAAAACTTAGTTTGCTTTCCGTGCAGAGGAAACAAATTTGAAGTATGACTTAAGTGACTTTCAGGAAAACCTATCACTATTGTTTTGCTAAATGAACATAGTATCACTGCCTTCTAGATGTGCATACTTGTACCATAGATTAATGCAGCTCTAACTGTTCATTCTAGAAGCCTCTCATTGCACTGGATGGTGGTTAACCACAGGCTCACAGCTAGTCAAAGTATAGGAAAACAATGACAGTTGAGTGCTCAGCCCTAAATGGAACAACTCTATCTCCCCCCACCCCCTGAAGGCTCTAGGAACACTGCAGACTAGGGGGTCAAAAAAGAGTGTAAGAACCAGAGGCTGGGGAGGACAGGAGTGAAGTGGCGTCTTCTGGACAAGACAGGACCACTGCGCTCATGAGCTCACAGAAGCTGTGGCTGCCTGTACAAGATCAAGCCAGTCAACATTCCGGCATGGAAGGGATGGGGTTTGCCATGCTCCTGCCCTAACTTAGGCGCTATTAAGAATTGAGGGCTTCTGCGGTGGGGATTGGTTTTCCTTGGGGATGTGGTACCCTATAGGTGCCCATGTATCAGTGGAAGACCTCATACCCATGCAAATATGGACTCAGCTCTGACTGGACTCAGTGGGTTAATAAAGAACAAAAAGAATTTGTGACGTTGGAACGAGGGTGTGGGAGGGTTGGAACTGGAGCGGGAGGGAGTATACGTTTAAAATATAGTGTGTACATGTATGAAGTTCTCAAAGACGGGTAATTTTAAAAAATGTTTTAAAGACTATTAGGAGGACTGATGATACAAAGATGATGTGGTCCAAAGCTGTTCTCCCAAGAACTGCTATTCAGAACGAGGGTCTGTGTTTCCTGATGACTGGGTCTGATGTTGAGTGGTGGCGATACTTCTCAAGCTGTCTTGGCATTGGATTTACTTGGGGGGCTTAAGACAAGCCCTTGATTCAGTGAGTTTTGGGATGGGTGAAGATCCAGCGAGGTGGACACAGCCCACAGTCTGAGGAAATGAAGTGATTTGGTGACCCCAGAGGACTTCTCTGACAATGCCAACCTCTGCCTACAGCCAGGCATATTGAAGCAGAGTCTGCCATCATGGAGGCTTGCCATCTCACTGGTTTTAAGCTCAATGGGTTTAAATGAGCATAGATGATAAGGCATTGCAGGTATCCCAGAAGGCAGCTCCTCGGGTCTATGTCTGATGGACATTTGTAATTATCCACTAAGGGAGGTTTTGGCCACCCTGACTTGCTGATTGTCTCTCTCATGTTCCAACAGCTGGTGTGTCCACAGAAGCCTTACCCATCCTCTGTCTTAAGCAAACAGAAGCAGCAGAGGAGGGAAGACCCAGCACCTGAGCGGAACTGGCTGCAGCATGCAGTATTTGATTTGGGGACTTTACAAAAGGAACACCTTCCTGAAACCCAGCTCCTGTTTATAACCTGCATTTACCAATGATATTTTTTCTCTTAAAGGCAAACAGTTTTAGTAGTAGACACAACCCATAGCAATAACAATAGCCTTTAAACAAGGCGTACCACTCAGGAAGCCTCCCCAGTGCGTGTACTGGGTTTTTTGGATCCTGCACATGCTGCACTTTGCCGTTCTATCAATGACCCAAGAAAGGGGGACAGGAGAGAATCAACATGTGGAGGGATGCTGAGAACACCGCAGCAGATCTGAGCTCTAGCTCCCCCTTCATCCTCTGAGGTCATGTCATGTGCACCATGATGAAACTAATTTTAATGCCCCTCCTTTTCTCTCAGAAAGTATGAGGCTAAGTAAACGTGAATAACTACAAAACAACTGCTCAAATAAACCATGATTATATTTTCATCTATATCAATGGCAAATGTTTTGTTAAATGCTCAATATTCTCACAGATATAAAATGTGGGAATTTTTTTATACTTTACAGAGAGGAATCAAAATTTAAGGCTTGTTTAAACAATATGTTAATAAAATCTCATCAACAATGTTTTACTTCCAAGAACTTATTTAAGACGGTAGTAATTGAATTATATAAACGAATATGAGATGTGCCAGAATTTTAAGTTGTATCAAGACATTAAATATCTACTGGTAAATTCTTTATTAAAAATGATGATACACAGATTATAACTCTATGCCTTTATTATACTATTAATTCAACTAGTCAATTAAATTATTAAGTTAAATTATATTGAGTTATAAAATTCATTGAATTGAAAATTGATGATCTTTAAAAAGAAAAATCAATTTGGATGCCAGAATCTTTAGCGTAATCATGTATTGTCACAAAATATAAAAAGTTTTTAAAAAAAATACACAGATATATGAACCCATGTATCTCTGCATGGCAGAAATAATGTAGGGGTTTTATGCCTCTCTGTTGACCACATTTTCCACATCTTCTAAAAGAAATATGCATTTTGAAGTAAGGGATAAGGAGGATGTGGCCTCCTTTGTCTAAGGAGGCCAGGAGTTTGAGTATGTGGATTCAGCAGCCTGACTCTGCGTCTGCCCCTTCCTCCAGTGAGGGACGAGAAGGGACCAAAGCAGACAGCACACTGGTTCACGGGCCACAGTTCCTTCCTCCTGGGGATCCTTCTTCCATATTGGGAATGCAGGTGTCTTCTGTTCCGTACTGCACAAAAGTTCAAACCCACCCCTTGTGTGTCCACAGGATGATTTCAAGAGGACCTTGCAGCATCTTTTAACGGAGTCCTTCCATCGAGCCATGATGTTAAACATTTCAGAAGAAGTTTTCATAATTCCTCAGCTCTCCATCACTGAAGAACAAAATCGTCAAATACGTACACTGGTCAGCTCGGGACTCTTCAACTCTAGTATGGAGTTGACATTTTAGCTTAGGTAAAATACAATGCCCACGTCTACTAGGATGTGAATGTGCAGGAATGGACACAGGGATTAGAAGGCTAGCAGATTTTTAACGGAGTCCTTCCATCGAGCCATGATGTTAAACATTTCAGAAGAAGTCTTCATAATTCCTCAGCTCTCCATCACTGAAGAACAAAATGGTCAAATACGTACACTGGTCAGCTCGGGACTCTTCAACTCTAGTATGGAGCTGACATTTTAGCTTAGGTAAAATACGATGCCCACGTCTACTAGGATGTAAATGTGCAGGAATGGACACAGGGATTAGAAGGCTAGCAGATGGTAAGTTCGAAAGGTACAGCAAGAAAAGCAAGACATCATTTCCCCGTGGAGTTATTCAGTCCACAGCAACAGGGACTTACTAAGTTTGAAACACTCAGTGTGCAACTAAGAGGAGAAAGAGTTGAATATTAATTTCCATCATTAATTCAAGTACCCATTCCTCAAAACTTGAAGCAGTGAGAGTTCACAGACTAAGTGAATTGTATCTAAATGTGATGTATTTTCCTTAGCAAGGAATTAAGTATATTTTCTTGAGATTTTTGACAAATGCTTGGGGTTGAACTTCAAAGGTTTTCTGGGATACAATTATATTTGATGTTCCTTAATGCCAATCCTGCTGTACCATGACCCTACAAACACATACTGCTGTGATTTGCCATGTAATCTGTAGGTAAAACATGAAGGTATCACATAATATAATACAATTAATATAATTTATTACATAATATATTGTATATATAACATAATCTAATGTGTATATATTATATGATGTAATGTATATATCATAATCTAATGTGCATCTGTTACACAAAGTAATGTGCACTCCTATGTATATATTATATAACATGATACATTATATATAATATTGATGTAATATAATGTTGCAGCATACTAAATAAATATTATTAATCTGCAATTGCAGAAATCATTAAGTTCAAGCAGTGAGAAGACAAAGAAAAAATATCCATATCTATCTGTCTATATATATATTTTTTTAAATATAAATGAGCTATTGGCAATTGATAGCTGCTGGTGGGGGGAAAGTCACTTTTCTTTAAGGGTATGGTTCCTGATAGGTTGACCAATGCTCCAGCTGATAACAACACACCCAAGGGGGTATGGGCAGCACAAATTGAAAGAATTTAAAAAATTAGGGCAAAAAGTTGAGTGGATGTGGGGGAGGAAGGAGTTTGGAGAGGAACATGAATATAATCCAAATACAATCTTCCACACCCTCAAAGAATTAATAAAATCATTTTAAATTAAAAAAGGTGTTATAAGAAAAGATGCCTTCTAAAACAGGGGTGGAGCTTGGCTTGGTGTTAGAACACTTCCCTAACATGTGAAGTCCTGGGTTTGATTTGCCAGCACAGGAAAAAACAAGGCTGGAAACTTGGCAAACTCATTGTTTAAGATAAAATATGTATATGCAATATATAATATGTATAAACTTCATTTCAGTGAGTATATTCATCACTTCA
>NW_008334665.1:455172-522373 GCF_000622305.1 Nannospalax galili | reverse complement strand
GCCGAAGAGGAAGAGCAGCATGCTGCAAGACAGACTCTGATGGGCACAAACGTGATCCCGCAGAGGACCAAGAGTGCTATGGGAGCCACGCAAACACTGGGCCTCCTCAAACCCTGAGCAGAACCTGGAGCTGAAAAGCATCAATCGCAAGGATGGCAATTGTAAACTCCAGGTTTCCCACAGGACTTGAAACCTTCAAGCTCCAGAATGTTGCAGCTGAGAGCAATTCCCATAAATTCTCCCAACACCAACCTGGTTCCCACCTCGCTCTCCCCTGGAAACTTCCAGCAAAATGTTCATTTCAGGAACAATTGAATTTTTTTTAAAGCTATCCAAGGATTTGCAACCTACAGACAGAGAAACTATTTTCCATTTGTTCATCTGACAGAAAGATAATGTGCAAAATATATATTTTTAAAATAATTTTAATGTACATTGTTATTGAAATTTTGTGCACCTCATACAATAAATCTTAATCATATTTAGACCCCATTCCCCATTCACACCCTCCCATAGCCCTCTCAACAGATTTCATGCATTCTGTCATATATGTTAAGGCCTCTCTGGTCAAGCTTTTATACCCAGATGTCCCTCCATGCAAGTTCATTCGTTGGACTCTAGTCAGCCTATTTAGAGTCTCTCCCTTAAAGAAGAACAGCTCTCCCTCACCCAGCAGTAATCCGCTGCCAAGAGTTCCTTGGCTAAGGTTGGAGGCCGCCCATTTCCCCAGCTCTGTGTTTAGTTTTTAACTGGTTGAGTTTGAATGGGTCTTGTGCATGTTATCATCATTGCTGCAAGTTCATATGAGCACGTTCCCGGAGAACTGGAGGACCGTTTTCTTATGTTCATGCACCAACCCTGGCTCTTACAGTCTTCCTAATCCCTCCTCCGCAATGGTCCCTGAGCCATGGGTAGGCGAGTTTTAATAGAGGAGTTCTATCCAGTGACACACACTCTGCAGTCTCTTGTTCTCTAAAACTTAGGCAGTTGTGTCTTCTGTGTGCACTGACGCTGTTGTATGAAGAAGCTTTTCTGGTGAGAGATGAGGGATGTATTAGCGTTCTCTCTAGCCTCTGTTCTGTTATGCTCTATGTACCTCAGATGTTGAGGTTTCACTGTAAATGTGTCATGTAGAGCTGGGCATCTCTCAGATGCATATTCTTTGTGTGTAACTAGTTGTAGAATTCTATAATGGCCTCTATCTGTTGCAAAAAGAAGTTTCTTTGATGAGTGGTGTATGGTATACTTGTCTGTAAATATAAGGACCCATATTTAGCATACGGTAAAAAGTTACATTTGCCTAGGGATGTGACAGAAATAAGGTTTTCTGCAGGATCTATGACCTCAAGAGCCAGTACTGCACTAGTGGAAAATATTATATATGCATATATATGTATCATCTAGCCATAGAAGTAGGGTCATGTCAGTTGTACCAAAATCAGTGTAACTGGAGTATATTGTGTTAAGCAAAATAAGCCAGATACATTAAAATTACCATGTTTTCTTTCTCACATAAATCCTTAAAACTCAGCACTGAGAGTGGACTAGGGGATGGGAAGCATATGAGGGGACTATAGGGGGAAAGAAGGATGGATAGACATCATCAATCCACAACATATACATTGTAGAAAAATAGCAGTGTGCTCCATTATATGAACATTCTGCTGCTGATAATAATAATAATAATAATAATAATAATAATGGAAGTATGATTAACTGTAACAGAAAGGTGGGGCTTCACACAGGATCAAAATGGAAGTATGTACTAACAACAATCATTTTAAAAAATAAAATACAAACATTATTCGAGCCAATGACAAAATGAATTTTCGGGTAGCTCTCCTATTGATGGACTAGACTCAGAATTTCCTGACATGGATTAACTGTGAAATAGGGACAGTAATTGAAGCTAAGACAGCCTGACTCTGTAATACATCCGACTTCTTTCATCCCCATGGTGATCCTATCCACTTTCATTGCTAACATGTTAGAGTTTCAAGTAATAAAAATTTCCAGAGCCTATTACTTTGGTCCTATATATTTTGTGGTCATAGAACCTATTACTTTGGTCCTATATATTTTTTGGTCATTGAACCATGCTATTAAAACGTACTGTTTGACTGTAAAGTTTGTGAGTTTCTATAATAGACTTTTCAATTTCAGTCCATAGGCTTTCATGACAGGCCTGGAATCTGGCATCCAGCATTTGAAAGGATTACCTACACTGGTGTGATGGTCTTCAATTAGTCACCTCACTACCTCTTGCACACACCTGGGAGATGGGTGGTGAAACGGATTCCATCATTCAAAACACACGCAAGGAAATTAATCATTTCAACTCTGAGGTGGGCAGTTTCTGAAGTCTAAATAATGGAATAGAAGTCAAATGAAGGAGTTAAAAGTGTGGTGAATGAGTATTTATACTGCCTGCTGGACTGGGGCTTCTTTTCACTTATCAATTGACTTATTTGTTATTACTCATTTTAATGACAGTTTCATACACTGCAAAATAAATTTAGAGCAGTTTCAGGAATGGAAGAATAAATGGTCATTTTACATCTGTTCCTGTTCACCAATATCTTCTTTGAGTCTTGATCTAATCTCGATCTAAAAGCAGGACACTCACCCAAACAACCTCCAAGGTCACTTTCAACTAAAGATATTGGACATTGATGACTATAATCTTGTGTAAATTCATTTTGTCTTATTATCATCCACGTACCTACCTATTTATCAATATATGTAGCTATCATCTTTCTACCAATCTATCTGCCTAACATAACAATACATCTACCACCTATGTCTGTGTTAGACTCACTTTCTACACCCAATTTATATCCATCTATCTGTCCATGTATCATGTATCCATTCACCTAACATCTTTCTACATGTCCTATCAACACACCTATACCTATTATCGATCCATCATCTTCTCACAGCCTATATCCATCCTATATTCATCTATTTATAATTTATCTACCCAACTATCCACTATCTACCTTGCTATTGATCTAGTTTATCATTCAATCTACCATCTGATTCTATCATCATCTATCAGGTATATTCACTGTCTATGTCTCTCTGTCCACCTATCCATCTGCCATATCAATCTATCTGCCATCTATAAATACTCATTTATCAAATAATTATATCTATACTCACATATGTATAAGGCCCACTGATCTATATCTATATATCATCTGCTTATCTGTCATCTATCTATGTCTTTGGCTACCATATCTTACTTTTTCTAACATATTCAAATTTATTTCCTCACACAGTTCTTAATTTATCAGAACCTATTGCTCTTTCATTTTGTAGAATGCCAGAATTTTCATATAGTCTTTCTTATTGATATTGATATTGACAGAGTCCATTGACTAACATGAATTTTTGGCTGGAGAAAAGGAACTATTACCACCTCTGTGGAGAAGGAATAACATTACCTAATTTTGTTTTCATGAAAATCACCCAGCTCAGCACTCAGCATGGTCCCATGGGGAAGGTGACCAGGAGGATGCATCATTCCTGTGAGTTCTCCCCATGTTCCATTTGTAACACCTCCCAGACCTCACGTCCTTGGTATAATGCAATTAAGTCCTACTCGGGGAGGTGTTCAGGCATGGAAATGTCCTGATCATGATTACAAGCAAATGCTCCTTTTCGTTCTAATTGTATGTGAGATAAGAAATAAGGCCGGCTCAGCAAAACAAATATCATGTTTTCTTATCCTTTGTGGAGCCTAGAAGACATACGCACATACACAGACATATTACATATGTCCATGTGACATGGACACAGAAAGGACCATTTTGGAAAAGGAAGGAGACCAGCATGAGGAAGAAGCGGGGACATGGGGAAGGAGGGGCTGAAGCTGTAAATACTGTCACAGTATATGACACTTAACGAGTAAAATGTCTTTCAGAAACCAGAACTGTGTAAAATTGTATATGCCAATAAAATATAATATTCAATATAACAAGGAAAAATAGAAACAAAATTAGAATGTCTGTATTGCATAATTCAAGAATCCTGCATCTAATGGAATGTCCGAAGGACTGAAGAGGAAGTCTCAAAGACAGGTTTGCACACCCCTGTTCAGAGCAGCGTGGGTCTCCGCAGCCACAAGTTGGAAGAAACCAAGGAGACTGACGCTGAGGGGTGCGAACTACAGGGAGCAGATACACACCCGGGGAGCAGACACAGACCCGGGGAGCAGACACACACCCGGGGACGAGACACACCCCCGGGGACGAGACACACCCCCGGGGACGAGACACACCCCCGGGGACGAGACACACCCCCGGGGACGAGACACACCCCCGGGGACGAGACACACCCCCGGGGACGAGACACACCCCCGGGGACGAGACACACCCCCGGGGACGAGACACACCCCCGGGGACGAGACACACCCCCGGGGACGAGACACACCCCCGGGGACGAGACACACCCCCGGGGACGAGACACACCCCCGGGGACGAGACACACCCCCGGGGACGAGACACACCCCCGGGGACGAGACACACCCCCGGGGACGAGACACACCCCCGGGGACGAGACACACCCCCGGGGACGAGACACACCCCCGGGGACGAGACACACCCCCGGGGACGAGACACACCCCCGGGGACGAGACACACCCCCGGGGACGAGACACACCCCCGGGGACGAGACACACCCCCGGGGACGAGACACACCCCCGGGGACGAGACACACCCCCGGGGACGAGACACACCCCCGGGGACGAGACACACCCCCGGGGACGAGACACACCCCCGGGGACGAGACACACCCCCGGGGACGAGACACACCCCCGGGGACGAGACACACCCCCGGGGACGAGACACACCCCCGGGGACGAGACACACCCCCGGGGACGAGACACACCCCCGGGGACGAGACACACCCCCGGGGACGAGACACACCCCCGGGGACGAGACACACCCCCGGGGACGAGACACACCCCCGGGGACGAGACACACCCCCGGGGACGAGACACACCCCCGGGGACGAGACACACCCCCGGGGACGAGACACACCCCCGGGGACGAGACACACCCCCGGGGACGAGACACACCCCCGGGGACGAGACACACCCCCGGGGACGAGACACACCCCCGGGGACGAGACACACCCCCGGGGACGAGACACACCCCCGGGGACGAGACACACCCCCGGGGACGAGACACACCCCCGGGGACGAGACACACCCCCGGGGACGAGACACACCCCCGGGGACGAGACACACCCCCGGGGACGAGACACACCCCCGGGGACGAGACACACCCCCGGGGACGAGACACACCCCCGGGGACGAGACACACCCCCGGGGACGAGACACACCCCCGGGGACGAGACACACCCCCGGGGACGAGACACACCCCCGGGGACGAGACACACCCCCGGGGACGAGACACACCCCCGGGGACGAGACACACCCCCGGGGACGAGACACACCCCCGGGGACGAGACACACCCCCGGGGACGAGACACACCCCCGGGGACGAGACACACCCCCGGGGACGAGACACACCCCCGGGGACGAGACACACCCCCGGGGACGAGACACACCCCCGGGGACGAGACACACCCCCGGGGACGAGACACACCCCCGGGGACGAGACACACCCCCGGGGACGAGACACACCCCCGGGGACGAGACACACCCCCGGGGACGAGACACACCCCCGGGGACGAGACACACCCCCGGGGACGAGACACACCCCCGGGGACGAGACACACCCCCGGGGACGAGACACACCCCCGGGGACGAGACACACCCCCGGGGACGAGACACACCCCCGGGGACGAGACACACCCCCGGGGACGAGACACACCCCCGGGGACGAGACACACCCCCGGGGACGAGACACACCCCCGGGGACGAGACACACCCCCGGGGACGAGACACACCCCCGGGGACGAGACACACCCCCGGGGACGAGACACACCCCCGGGGACGAGACACACCCCCGGGGACGAGACACACCCCCGGGGACGAGACACACCCCCGGGGACGAGACACACCCCCGGGGACGAGACACACCCCCGGGGACGAGACACACCCCCGGGGACGAGACACACCCCCGGGGACGAGACACACCCCCGGGGACGAGACACACCCCCGGGGACGAGACACACCCCCGGGGACGAGACACACCCCCGGGGACGAGACACACCCCCGGGGAGCAAACACAGCCCCGGGGAGGAGACACAGGCCGGCGGGCAGAACACAAGCCCCGGGAGGCAGCCCACCCCCCGGGAGCAGGCCCAAGCCCGGGGAGCAGACACAGACCCGGGGAGCAGACACACACCCGGGGAGCAGACACACACCCGGGGAACAGACACACACCCGGGGAGCAGACAGACACCCGGGACCCTTCAGCCCTAGAAAGGAAGAAAAGCCACTCACAAGCTATAATGTGAATGAGCCGTGGTAACATCATACTCCGTGAACTAAGCCAAGAAAGAAGGGCAATTTCTGCATGAACCCTCTCTTAACAGCTGTCCAAAGCAGCCCGAATCAGCAGCTTTCCTGCTCTCTGGACTAGAGATGGAATGAAAACCCAATGGGTAGTAGAGACAGCTTAAGTTCTACAAAGTCAAAAAGTTCTGAAAATCAAATGTGTAATTATTATTCAAAGATATTTACTGAGATGTATACCTAAAAATTGTTAAGGATGTAAGTTTATATTGTACATGTTCACATACCTAGAGGAGCACTGTGCGTGTTCATGTGTGCGGAAGTCTGAGGGAGCATGTGTATGTGTGTGTAAGTCTGAGAACGATCTCAGACATTATTCCCCAGGAGCAATCTTCCTTGTTTTTTTGAGACAGAGTCTCTCACTGGCCTGGAACTCACCAGCCTGGCTAGGTTGGCTAGTCAGTGAGCCCCAGTCATCTGCCTGTCTCCACCTCCCTGGTGCTGGGATTATACGACAGATAAGCAGGCAATCATGCCCAGCTTTGTTGTTGCTGCTGCTGCTGTTGGACTCTTGAGATCAACTAGGTTCCTCATCCATATGAGGTGAACACTTCCTGGCTGAGCCATCTCCACAGCCCCAAGGTAGTGAATTTCATGTTATATGCTTTACCAGGTTGAAAAATAAACTCATCTTAAAAGTACTTCAAAATATTCCTTTATAATCTGTTGGTTTGTGGCCACTTAAGGAAAGTTGATGACATATCTACTCCTTAAACAATAAAAAGATTTTCCCTAGAGAACTAACTGCACATTTGAACAATCAGGTCTACAGTTCACAGCCCAGGATTTCCTAGATGTGGATCCGGAGTGATTGTGTCTGAGGTCTGTTCATGGGTTAGTATGCTAAGGGGTGGGTGGAACATTTTATTAACCCATCAGCAAACGTCGGCCTCACCCCGCTCTGGAGTGTGGGAAGTGAGAATTTCCAGGTGATCACTGCATGGAGACTGCACATCCTGTCTTTTCAGATCACTGGAGGCTCAAGAATTTGGAGATGCTGTTACACATCCCATCAGATCCACACTGGGGAAACTGAGGCTGCCCCAGGGGCCCAAACGTAACAGGCTTTAATATATATGAGACTAAGGGGATATGTTATGAGTACAGTGTGAGGAGTCTTCTGGAAATGGTGAGGATGGTATCATGGCTTGAATATGAAATTCCCCCATAGGCCTGTGTGCTTGAACCCAGACTGTGGCTCCGTGTGCTGGGGAAGATGATCGGACCTTCGGAAGGTATAACGTCACTGAAAGAAGTGGGTCCCTAGCAGCCAGCCTTGATTTTTTTTATAGCCTGGCCACATTTTCTCTTATTTCCTGGGTACAGATACAATACGACCCGCTGACTCATTCCTGCCGTCATGCCTTCCCTGATACAATGGACTGTATCTCCTCCAGTGTAAGCCCAAATTAACCCTTCCATCCTCTCAGGTATTTTCTCACAGAACTAGGAAAAGAAGTAATCACTTTGCGTGCCTGACCTGAGAATTCAAAGGACTGTCTGTCCTTGGAGGTGGTAAAGATGCAGCCAAGGTCGGATACACATCCACGGCAGCTCCTACGTGCCAAAGCCTAGGTCCCCAGAACAACAGCTTCAGATTTAGAGTGGAGACATTTTTTGCCCCCTCTCCTACAGCAGGCCTTCTACTGGACAGAGGAGAAAGACTCCCTTTCTTGGACATGCTATGCAGGTCCTACTTGGAGCACCTGCTTCAAAGTACAATGTTTTTACCCTCAAGTCTCATCCTTGACCAATCCCTCATGCTAGGACAGAAAGCAGAGTTAGGGACACACAAGCCTGATGAAGGGTTGCTGTACATCTTTAAAATGATCTGGCACAAGTGTCAGGGAACACGGCAGAAGTAGATGGGGGCAGACTGGACAGAGGGCACCTTCCCCAGTAGAGATCCATCCTTGACTTGAGATTCAGTGCCCTGTCAGGAATTCTAGGAGGGGGCTCCACATATTTGAGGAAGATCCCTGAGGGACAGTAAGTGAAATATTTCTATCAGGATTGTCTTTAGAGTGGAAGAGGACTCAGAAGTCTGGAAGCAAGAAGACCAGACTCGTTTACAGAACAAAGACCAGAGAAGAGAAATGAGTGAAGTTGGTAACCATTGGAAAGTGAGTTACCAGAATCCTTTTGAAAAGTAAACTGACTGTCCTCAGTCTGGCAGAACTGAGGGAGCCAGGGCCATGAACCTGAGACTCCCTGCAGTGGGGATCTCAGGTTTCAGAAAGGCAAACCAGAGGCAGGCTCCATGATCAGAGCAAAGCTAATGCCATCACGGCGGTAACGGCAGAGCCAGGCTGGACATCTGGTGCTTATTTGCAGTCATGAGTCATGCGCTGTTCTAGGGAGTCGGACAGGTGAGCAGCTTAGCTCTACCCAGTCTTTATAATCACAAGAACTAGGAGCTCATACACAGAAACTAGCACCATAAAAACTCACTCCTTTAAACAAAGACTTTGCAAATCCATTCTACACACATGCTGGGCATGGAGGCATTCTTCTGAAACTTGCCTGCAGGATGCCACCTACTGTCTGAAGTGTCTATGCAGTGGGTGCATTATTCCAGGCAGATTTCTCCAAGACTGAGACAAATAGATCCTGAGCAGAAACAGCGAAGATAGAAAACTCCACCCTCTACCCTCTGCCATAGGAGACATGGGGAGCTCACAGGATTCAGGTGAAGAGCTTGGTCCCAAATCCTTCCCACAGAGGCTCTCCATCCCTTGTCATGACTGAGGTCCCTGTACCAGTGTGTGGGTTGGAGACTTCCCTGCCATTATCACACATAAAGACCCATCTTTGACACGTCATCTTTTCACTGCAGCCCAGGACTCTGCTGCTTACTCTGATGTCCTGAAGGGAGAGGACAGTGCCACAAGTCATAATATGACGGTGATACAGAAGTTGCAGCTCCCCCAGGCTGAGTTTGGCACTTCAGGATCAAGGATCAGAGGGTAAAAGTTTCTACACTGGTGGAGTCCTAATGCCAATGAGCCACAGGCAACATGGAAGGGCGGCTTGCCCTGTTCTGCACCTCCTGGCATGTACATGGCCTGGTGAGGATTGTGGAGGACAATAGAAGAGATCAAGATTTGGGTCAACCCAGATCTCGATGGAACCCAAGCAGGCCAAAGTGATAAAGAAGATCTTAAGAAGGGTAGTCAAGGAGAAGGGAGCTTGTGCCAATCATAGTCTGTCTGACTTCTGCCTGTTGCTGAAGCCTTTATCCAGAGATTTGCAGATGACCCAAGGAGCTTTCAAGGGGGACGAACCCACCGCACTCCTGGATTTGTGGTCCTCCCTCTTCAAAATCAAGTGAAGATGTTATCATCCAGGGGAAAAGAAAAGCAGGGACATGTCACATCAGTCAAGGCAGAAGGAAGGAATGGGAAAACCCAGGAGTCATTTGCAGGGAAGGCTTCATAGCACAGTCTGGATGACTTCCCAGGTAAGTTGAAAAGCATCAGTTAGCCTGGGCTTAGTCAACACAACCCAGACGTGTGAGGTCCCACGGAACTCAAGAGGGAGACAGATGTGCTCCCCCCAGAAGTGCTTTACAGTGCTTGTTCTCCTGCCCCATCTTCTGTCTTCCAAACAGCATCTGCATGTTGAGCAGACAAGTCCCAGCAGCTGCCCTGCTCCTGCTTGCGATGACACTATTTATTCTGCAGCGTGCTTCCTGCCCAGCTTTGGGTTACCAAAGACACTGTCAGTATGATGCTCTGTGCTGAAGGTCCCAGGAGACACTCACCAGGACAGCTAACTTAAATCACTGTTATCATGATCAAATGGCACAGGAGACACTGTGGCCGTGGAGACAGGACAAGTTGTTATGAATCCAGAAATTTCCTTGGAGTTGGAGATTGTGAGCCCTGGAAAGAATGCACATGATGGACTCCTGCCCTTAGAGAGGAGCGAGTCGAAGCTCAGAGCAATCTTTTTAACTTTCCCAGGGGTTATATTAAGTACACGGTTCCTCAGCAGATACTAGAACCCGTGTCTCTGGAGACTTACCTGACTGTGTCCTACTGTCTCCTTTTCTATCCAACAGGCATGGTTAAAGTCCTCCACTACTCCTAAAAGGGTAGTTTCCAGGAACTGGTTATTTGAACTTCAGTGTTGTGGAAGAAGATAGATATCTTCCAGGCCATGGCATTAGCAGAAATGCTTTGAGCAATACCAGAATTTCTGCATAGTCCTTGCCATACGCAACGATGCCGGATACAACTACCGTGATTTCCATTGTTCCAAATGTAATTGCCAAGTTTGTAATTCCACATGTTTTACAGAGTCCATTCACACACAGCATTCAACTGCAAACACATAAACAAATTGATATTTATGTTTCAGAAGTCAGTTTAGCATCTGTCTGTTTCCCAGAGCCTGAAAACCTTTGGGTAAATGGTTAAAATTAACTCTCTGGAGCTACAAGTCTGAGCAGCCCAGACTCTTGACCATTAGAGTAATTCCTGAGGCCCAGCTTAATTTCTACAGAGTCTGATAGCCTCTACACTCAAGATTACTGTGGGGAAATTACCATTTCAAAGCACCCAAGAGTGCCCTAGTGGACTACAAAAGAATGGGGTAGCTTCTGTGCCTAACACGCTCCTGGAGTTATCTTCACGGAGCAAAAACCCAAAGCTGTACTGTAACTTGCGTAACATCTGTGGAGCACAGCCCCTCCCCCTGAAATGAAAGCAGTCCCTGAAGACAGCTCATGCCCCACAGTCTGTGATTCACCGCGGTGTAGACAGCTCACACCCCACAGTCTGTGATTCACCGCGGTGTAGATAGCTCACACCCCACAGTCTGTGATTCACCGTGGTGTAGACAGCTCACACCCCACAGTGTATGATTCACCGTGGTGTAGACAGCTCACACCCCACAGTGTATGATTCACTGTGGTGTAGACAGCTCACACCCCACAGTGTATTATTCACTGTGGTATAGAGAGCTCACACCCCACAGTCTGTGATTCACCATGGTGTAGACAGCTCACACCCCACAGTCTGTGATTCACCGTGGTGTAGACAGCCCACACCCCACAGTGTGTGATTCACCATGGTGCTCTTCCTAATGTATTTCTCCCTTTTTATTTCATTAAGTTCAGTCTCCCAAACTCTTTATTACTTCTGCTTACAGATCTATTTTAAAATTACAATACCTTGTTCTCTCAAGAAATGTTGAGGAATTTAATTAACTTTGGTGAAATATCTTGATATGAGCTACAGTTGGAGACCAGGCTATTTGTGACCGCATTACAGGTACATTGCCTTGTAGCCTGTGGGGATTTGCTACACAGTGTTCCACCTTCCTAGGAGTGATACAGCTCTTTGGTTCCTTACAGTGTGGGACTCTCCAAGTTTACTCCTTGCTCAGCTGTTACATAATGCATGAGAACATTACATTAATAGGAGCAATTTGGTAAGTCTAACAAAAACAGAAGGAAATGCACTTAATCATAAGAATACTTGCAATTCAGATATATTTTTCATAAATGCCAGAATGTTTCTGTGTATTCTGGGCTTAGACAAAGTAGACTGATTATGGTCCTAATGCACTCACAGAAGGTTATTTATGTATGCTTCCTAGGAAAGAGGATGAGGGAAAATAAGAGTGTGATTAAGGAATAGGAGACAGCAGAAAGTTCAAGTGTGGGAGTATGAAAAGGAGCGATTTCCCTGACAGCCTTGATTCCACTGTCAAGCCCATGGGCTGAAAAAGAAGAGAAGGCACAGAGCAGGCAGATAACAAAAGTATTAAGATGTTACAGGTCTGTCTGATTCAGCTCACAGCTGGCAAAGCACACCTGGAAAAGTGCCCACCGGTAATCGGGAAATGGGATCCTGGAGCTTCCCGCCTTCCCCTTCAAATCCCAGCTTCAAACTCCTTCTGGTTAGTGGAAATTACCTGCTCTGCTTCCATCCCTCAGCACAACCCCACTCCTCCCAGGCCTGACTAAGGTACGTGTACTTGCTTCCCAGGAAAAAGTCACACTGTGGGGTCCTGCAGAGTAAAGGAGGGGTGCTGCATAGCTTGGGCTCCATACACTGTGTGAGAGGGAGAGACTGATAGTCCTTTTCCTAATTTTAAGAAGTTCCTTGTTTTGAAGTTTCCATGTTTCCACTTCAAAAGCTATTGCATGGGCTCTTGCTGTAAATGAATCAATTCTCAGACAGATTATCTCGAGTTTTATGTCAAACTTGGGCTTCCATTCTCTCACTTGACTTGAGCTGGGAGACAACTGACTCAACTTTCAGGTGCTGCAATGGCCCTGATTGCTTTGACTGTGTATCAGATTTGGAGACCAAAACTAAGCCACGGACTGTGAATAGAGAACAGTTGACTGAATTTTAATTTACAAGGAAAATGAACTTTGGTATTGATCAAGGAGGATAAAGATTGGTCACATGTAATGAGATGAAACAGAGACTCAGAAAGTTTTATGAATGTTGGATATTTGGGAAGGGTACGTACCTCAGCAAGCAAAGTGCTTACTGTGTAAGCATGATCCCAGAACCCACATAAAAGCCTAGTGTGGCACATGCATCTATAACCACAGCGCTGCTACAGCAAGCTGGGGGGAGGACACCCAGAAGCTCCAGAGCCAGCTAGCCTGGAATATGTAGGGCAAACAACAGATGCCTCAACCAAGCCTACTCAAGCAAGATGAAAGGCCAGGAAGGCAAACACCCAAGGTTGACTCAGACCTCCACACACATGATAGGGCATGTGCATACCTGCTGCCTCACATGTGAATGCATGTGTATTCATATATATATATATGCAAACACACACATACACACACACACACATGATTTAAAAACTGGACTGCTTTAATGATCCATTTCAAGTTGGATGTCCTGACAGGAATCAGAAAGCAAAGCTCCCTCCATCCATCCTTGCTGCTGGGCTCAAGGACTTTCAGGAGCAGGACCTGCTTTGCTTCCCCCTGTTTTATTACCCAAAGATCGGGAAGTCTCTGTGACATCACTCCCTTCTACACCCCAGGAAATGGAAGCGAATAGATGGACAGCACCTAATGTCTACTGTCACGGTTCCTAGAAATTACCCACAAGTCTCTCCTCATTTCCATTCTGTCCTTTGAATACCCTATAACGCGGTATTTCATACCACACATCATCCTACGGCATGGTATTTCATACCAGACATCATCTTACAGCATGGTATTTCATACCAGACATCATCCTACAGCATGGTATTTCATACCAGACATCATCCTACAGCATGGTATTTCATACCAGACATCATTCTACAGCATGGTATTTCATACCAGACATCAACTTACAGCATGGTATTTCATACCAGACATCATCCTACGGCACAGTATTTCATACCAGACATCCTACGGCATGGGATTTCATACCAGACATCATCCTACGGCACAGTATTTCATACCAGACATCCTACGGCATGGGATTTCATACCAGACATCATCCTACGGCACAGTATTTCATACCAGACATCCTACGGCATGGGATTTCATACCAGACATCATCCTACGGCACAGTATTTCATACCAGACATCCTACGGCATGGGATTTCATACCAGACATCATCCTACGGCACAGTATTTCATACCAGACATCCTACGGCATGGGATTTCATACCAGACATCATCCTACGGCACAGTATTTCATACCAGACATCCTACGGCATGGGATTTCATACCAGACATCATCCTACGGCACAGTATTTCATACCAGACATCCTACGGCATGGGATTTCATACCAGACATCATCCTACGGCACAGTATTTCATACCAGACATCCTACGGCATGGGATTTCATACCAGACATCATCCTACGGCACAGTATTTCATACCAGACATCCTACGGCATGGGATTTCATACCAGACATCATCCTACGGCACAGTATTTCATACCAGACATCCTACGGCATGGGATTTCATACCAGACATCATCCTACGGCACAGTATTTCATACCAGACATCCTACGGCATGGGATTTCATACCAGACATCATCCTACGGCACAGTATTTCATACCAGACATCCTACGGCATGGGATTTCATACCAGACATCATCCTACGGCACAGTATTTCATACCAGACATCCTACGGCATGGGATTTCATACCAGACATCATCCTACGGCACAGTATTTCATACCAGACATCCTACGGCATGGGATTTCATACCAGACATCATCCTACGGCACAGTATTTCATACCAGACATCCTACGGCATGGGATTTCATACCAGACATCATCCTACGGCACAGTATTTCATACCAGACATCCTACGGCATGGGATTTCATACCAGACATCATCCTACGGCACAGTATTTCATACCAGACATCCTACGGCATGGGATTTCATACCAGACATCATCCTACGGCACAGTATTTCATACCATACATCATCCTACAACATGGGATTTCATACCAGACCTCCTACGTAGACATCATCTTACAGCATGGTATTTCATACCAGACATCATCCTACAGCATGGTATTTCATACCAGACATCATTCTACAGCATGGTATTTCATACCAGACATCAACTTACAGCATGGTATTTCATACCAGACATCATCTTACAGCATGGTATTTCATACCAGACATCATCCTACAGCATGGTATTTCATACCAGACATCATTCTACAGCATGGTATTTCATACCAGACATCAACTTACAGCATGGTATTTCATACCAGACATCATCTTACAGCATGGTATTTCATACCAGACATCATCCTACAGCATGGTATTTCATACCAGACATCATTCTACAGCATGGTATTTCATACCAGACATCAACTTACAGCATGGTATTTCATACCAGACATCATCTTACAGCATGGTATTTCATACCAGACATCATCCTACAGCATGGTATTTCATACCAGACATCATTCTACAGCATGGTATTTCATACCAGACATCAACTTACAGCATGGTATTTCATACCAGACAACATCCTAGAGCATGGTATTTCATACCAGACATCATCCTACAGCATGGGATTTCATACCAGACCTCCTACGGCATGGTATTTCATACCAGACACCCTACAGCATGGTATTTCATACCAGACATCGTCCTACGGCATGGTATTTCATACCAGACCTCCTACGGCATGGTATTTCATACCAGACACCCTACAGCATAGTATTTCATACCAGACATCATCCTACAGCATGGTATTTCATACTAGACATCATCCTACGGCATGCTATTTCATACCAGACATCCTAGGGCATGGTATTTCATACCAGACATCATCCTACGGCATGGGATTTCATGCCAGACCTCCTTCAGCATGGTATTTCATACTAGACATCATCCTACATACGGCCCGGTATTTCATACCAGACCTCCTACGGCAGGGTATTTCATACCAGACATCATCCTACGGCACAGTATTTCATACCAGACATCCTACGGCCCGGTATTTCATACCAGACCTCCTACGGCAGGGTATTTCATACCAGACATCATCCTACGGCACAGTATTTCATACCATACATCCTACGGCCCGGTATTTCATACCAGACCTCCTACGGCAGGGTATTTCATACCAGACATCATCCTACGGCACAGTATTTCATACCATACATCCTACGGCCCGGTATTTCATACCAGACCTCCTACGGCAGGGTATTTCATACCAGACATCATCCTACGGCACAGTATTTCATACCATACATCATCCTACAGCATGGGATTTCATACCAGACCTCCTACGGCATGGTATTTCATACCAGACACCCTACAGCATGGTATTTCATACCAGACATCATCCTACGGCACAGTATTTCATACCATACATCCTACGGCCCGGTATTTCATACCAGACCTCCTACGGCATGGTATTTCATACCAGACACCCTACAGCATGGTATTTCATACCAGGCTTGCCCCAAAGCTCTACTTTTGGGTTCCACCTTTGCCCACTCTCCACTCTCCTTGAATAGTCACTCCATGGCCATGTTTATGGTGGGAACATGGGTTCCCAAGTGGACATACTTTAAGCTGAAAACTCAGGTTCCTTGTCTCCCAAACTGCCTAGCTGTCACACTCCAGTGCTCATATGGAAGGTGAATGTGTTTCTGAGGCTAGAGATCACAGTCATTTCTCCGCTGATGCCTCTCCATCCACGACCAGTCTGCCAATAGCTCTAGCCTGCAGCGGCCCCTCAAGTCCTTTCTCTTCCTCTCCTGCCCTCAGATAATGGTCTAGGTTGGGCTCTCCTCTCCTCACCTCTGTCTCAGGACTCTCTGACCAGGATCCTATCTCCTGCCTCCTCAGGCTATGTCAACATCACCCAAGAGCCAGCAGGTGAAGAGTCTCCATCCCCTCCGTAGACCCACTGGGTCACATGGCTTGAAGCAGAGCCCAGCAGGTGCATATGCATGTGGAATTTGACAAAAGCCTCAACTGCTCCTGCTGTGGCCTCCTTCTTCTCTTTCCCCTCTTCCTTTCCCCATTGCTGCTCATATTTTTAACACATGCCTTTCATACTCTCAGATCTTCAGAACAGACTTCTAGCACAAACAGCTACAAGTGACAGGAAAGTTGAGCCAGACCACCAAAGTGCTTAACGCTGCATTCACTAGGTAAGTTCTAGGACCAGGGATCTCCTGTCTATGCACTTTCAAATCGCTATCTCTAAAATCGAGACTGAAGTGGCCCTACCTCATAGGACATGGTGACATTAGCGCTGTAAAGCACAGACATCAGCACTGCTGTCTTTACACTGTGATATCCCACCTGAGCTACGAGTACCATCAGGATAAAAGGGAGAAAACAGCCTCCATTTTTAGTGAAATTATGACAGAGGTAATTCCAACGTATGTGTAAATCTGTTGAATGGCTCTGAGACCAGCATAAGTTGTGCCATGCCAGCAAACAGAAGAGTATTCTTGGAGTGTCCAGGCTTTAGTGGGCAGTTCTTAGGACACACACAAGCTAACCTGTAGAAGGTATAATCTCTATTGCAGCAATGTAGGACCCAGACCCTGCCAGATTTGCTTTAGTTCAGAGAAGAAAACAAAGACTGTCTATCATGAAAAGTCCTCCTGTCAGAAGAAGCCGGTCCGTTTTCCCTGCAGTGGTTCAGGAGACTTGACAAGGTGAGAAGTTGCCTGCTCTTTGCTCCAAGGACTCGTGCACAGAGCAAGAACAGAACTAGACTAGAACAGCAGACTCGCGTGAAAGACAGGTAGGTAGTGGACGAAGGACGGATCAATGATAGATACATCGATACATACATTGACTGATAGACGACAGACACATATATAGGTAGCTCAGAGACAATAGATAGACCACAGGTTAATATATATGTACTTGGTAATTGATAGAGAGATGATAGATACATAGATTATACATAAACGGATGATGGGAAAATGTATGATAAAAAGATAACTGAATAGATGAAAGACAGTAGGTGATAGACAAATTGATCATTTATATGGACAAAGAATAGTAAATATGTTAAAAAATACAAAAGAGAAGAAAACCTCGTCAGTAGATAGGAACACACATCTTAGGAAAATGCCTCATACGGCAGTTACACAGGGCTGTGCTTCCCATTAGCGGGGCCTGTGGTCCAGCCCTGTGCCTCCCGTTAGCGGGGCCTGTGGTCCAGCCCTGCTCTGCTGCTTCTTCTCACTTGGAAATGCAGTCCTGTCCATCTAGCAGGTGGTGGGAACTGTGTTGTCCCTGAGACCGTTTGCTCTTTTTGCTTCATCTTTCTTACTAAGGAAATTTTCTCCTCGGTGGTATCCACTAAAATCTGTACTGAGCTTGCACGTGGTCATCCCCTCCGCCACCTCAGTGATTTATGAACTCTTCTCAGTGTCCTTTCGTAGAAACCCTGGGATGTTTCCCATGGAAGGAACTTCCAATGAAGAGACCAAGAGAAGAGCATGTCTGTGGGCCTCGGTTAAACAGGAGTGAGCACTGCAGAGACAAGTTCCTCCAGCAAGGGCCACTGTTCCAGCAATCACACAAGCCTGATATGCTCTCATTTTATCACTCTGATGTCTCTAATTAGTTGGGGGCCCTACATCCCTGAAGTAATCGCCTGTGCACTCCTAAGATTATTTATCAAATGTTAAATTATGTTCTGTCCCCTCAGATCCTTCTTCTGCACAGTGTTACACCTTAACCTCCACCCCATTTAAAATTCTCTGGATTCAAGATCTCTCTCATTCATACAATTTAATGACCCCAGTTATTAAGTCCTGGAATGAATCAGTTCGCACTTGCTGTGCCACATGTCAAATTCTGTGCTTGTCTTGGACAGCATGGAGGTGGAGGCCTCCCTGTCCTGCTTGCGTCCATCACTACCTCTGGCCCTTCCTTTCTGTTACTCACAGAACCAAGAACGCTGCTGGGTGCCCAGCCTGAAGTGTGCACAATGACAGACCCACACAGCGCCATCTAAGACTTTCTAACCATGCGGGCTGTGAGAACACTTGAGCTGAGCGATCTGTGAGGGTCCCCAGAGTCCATGCCTGCCCCTGTCTCCTTGCTGGCCATCCTCGCTCACTCATGTGCGTCTGGAGCTGAGTTGTCTTTCCTGCCCTGAGATGTGCTCCTGGTCTTAGAGCATCAGGCATCTCTGCATGGCCCTGCAAAGACACACTCTGAGATGCAGAGAGGGAGAACACACACAATGCACGGCAGTTATTATCATTGGTTTCATTTTCCACCTGAGTTCTCAGGGAATAGCTCTTATGATTTCCCTATTAGTTTGGATATTAGTTTCATTTCCCAGAACCAGGTGAAGCAGGGTTCTTTTCTATCAATAGAAAGATCATCTATCACTCAGCTATCTGGTTCCTTCTTCCATACCTTGGGCCAACACTAACTCCATTTTGATACACCCTGAGTCATCTTTGTACCTAGCAGATGAAGTGAGTCACAACTTGTGCACAGCCATTATCTACAAGGGCAGAAGGAACCAGTCATGAATTTGTGTTAATTACATCGCTCACCTTCCTGTTTTGTTTCATCCAGTTCACTGACACCTGTTACAATCACTGATTTCAGGAGTTGAGCCCTTTCAGATGTTAGTATGCTAGCCCATTCTCCCATGGTGACTTCATTTTTATGGGAGATTTCCTCCAAACCTTAAAAAGAATCTATGAAGCTGAGAAGCTTTAAAGAATCCTTTGGAGGATGACAGGAGGCACAGCGCCCTGGTAACATGCAGCAAAATGTGACCACATTCTCTCTGCAGCCCTGAGAAGGGAGGTGGATTTTAATTTGCTGGAGAAAAATCCATACCAAGTCCAGGACCGTGGGGCTCTCCTCAGCCCATAGAATGACAGTCTGACATCTCACCTGCAGCTCTATAATTGTGAGAAGAAATTTCAATTCCAACCTCTGCAGGAGCTGAGGAACTCAGTTTGGAAGTTTCCATCTTGGTGGTCCGTATGAAGAAAGAAATTCCTTGCAAGGAGTTAGGATTCGATTTGCCATTATAAATGGGCGCCCTCTTGATAACTCTACAATGTAGAGTGAAGACGTCATATGGCTTAACTCTTAGAAATAGAAAAGCAGATTTTCCTCCCTGTAAAGAAAGCATCTCCTAGACATATAAAGGATTTCTCCTTCCCATTGTGAAATGCTTTCCTTTTTCAGTAAGTCCTGTTTGCCCTAGCTTCTATCTCTGAGCTGATTTTCATTTTGAGAGGAAGAACAAAAGAATTTCTCGAAGCCAATAAAGAGGCCCAGAGCATAGACAGCTGTTTCTAGCAGGTATGTCTCACCTCACAGCATAAGAAAAACACCATTAGGGCTTAGTTTGAGCAAGACCCAGGACTGCAGAATGTTTCTAAAATTAGGACGTTCCCCTCAGCCACTTCAGTCACTGAAGGAAGTTCTGTTGGGTGAACAATGGGCATTTGGTAAGAATCATGGTCAGAAAGGAGAAAGTATCGCTCTGAATACAATAAATCACTACGTTGTTCAATGCACATCTTATGAAGAGCAATGGGGTTATGTGAGTTCTCCCCACCTCTCTGCTTCCTCTCTCCCTGTCCCCCTTCCTATCTGCCTCCCTCCTCCACTGCTTTCCTCCTGTCGTTCACTTTTTAATGGAGAATCTTTAGAATGAAATGAGTATGTGGGCACATTGTTAAAACATGCTCCTAATTTACTTGGGTCAGTCTATAGAAGGGATTCGGGAGCATAGGGTACTAAATTAAAGGGTTTCTTGGAGACCTCTGATCTTATAGGGCCATAGCTCCTCAGCCAAACTTGGGAAAGAATAAAAGAAAAAATACAAATGTTTCTCTTCTTTTTCTTACACACAATGACATGCATGCATTTCCTTCTCCTAAACTCCACACAGTGCTGTTTGCTGAAAAGATTCATTAAGTTGGGTTATGGCTAACAGGTGTGCGCAATGGTTTTCTGCTTTGCTGAGGTAGCTTCCAAATCTAGACCATGTGACAGGGAAAACGCACGACCAAGTGTTGGGATAAACAGAAGGCCATGCAGAGATAGTGGATGAGCCGAGCTCAGCTCAGCCGGCTGAGGGAAAACACTCGTTCCTACTTGGTACAATGAGGAGATGGGAGAAGACCACCAGAACAGATGCTGATGCGGCAGGAGGCTTCATGTGCTGACGGACTGAGGGCCATGCTGGAGTGTCTGCTCACAGCAGGAGTTTTGGAGGGGCAGCTCTAAGGAGCTGAGGAGTAAAGAATAAGTGAGCCCACTGCAGAAGGAACCAGGTAGCAAACCATGTGGCAGATGGCACAGGTGCCCAAGGAACCCCAGTAACTCGGTCCTCTGACTCGAACCTGCAGTTATCACCAGGTTAATGTGGCACTTTTTCTTGAATGAGTATGGCAACTGTATTAGTTCTGGTTTCTGTTTCTGTGATAAATACCATGACCAAAAACCAGTTGGGGAAAGGATTCATTTGACTTAGAATTTCTTGCCTCCTCCAGGGAAGACAAGACAGGAACTCGAGACAAGAACCTGATGGTAAGGAGTGAAGCGGAGGCCGTGGAGAGGTGCTGCTTGCCTGTGGCCAGTCACCCTCCTTACACAGCCCAGGGCCACCTGCCCAGGGATGTCACAACCCACAGTGGACCAGGCCCTCCCGCATCAATTACTGGTTTAGAAAATGCCTCACAGACCTCTACACAGACCACTGCGATGGGAGAAATTCCTCAACTGCAGTTCCCGCTTCCCAGGTGACTCTAGTTTCTGAAAATTGACAAAAACTGGCCAGCACAATAGCGTTTCAAGCACACACATTTTAAATCTAAGGAAGACCATATTCAGTCACATACAACTGCAACATGCAATTAAGAAATTTTTCTATAGGGCTGGAAAGATTACCCAGTGGTTAGAGCACTGGCTGCTCTTGCAGGACCCAGGTTCAGTTCCCAGCACCCACACAGTGGCAAACAACAGCATGGAATTCCAATTCTAGGGGACCCATCCGACACCCTCTTCTTACTTCTGTGGGTAGTGCATGCATGGGTGGCTTACACACATTCAAGCAAAACACTCATACACAAAAAATATATAAATCAAAAAATTTTAAAGAAACCTTTCTGCGGGGACGGAGAGAGGACTCAAAGGTTAAGAGCATTTGTTGCTCTTGCAGAGGACCTGGGTTTGGTTCCCAGCACCCACATGGTGGCCAACAACTGTCTGTAACTCCAGTTCCAGGGGATTTGATATCCTCTTCTGACCTCCACAAGCATTGCACAACATAGGTGCACTTACATAGATGCACATAAAATAAAAATAATAAATAAAAAATTTTAAGGCCAGGCCTGATGGTGCATGCCTTTAATCCCAGCATTTGGGAGGCAGAGGCAGGCGGATCTCTGTGAGTTCAAGGCCAGCCTGGTCTACATAGTGAGTTCCAGGACACCTGGGGCTACAGGGAGACCCTGTCTCAAAAAGACCAAAAAAAAATTTTTTAAGGAAATCTATCTGTACAATCAGCCTAAAAATATTCATCCCAATGGTTTTGAACACTGGAAACCAGGCCTCATAAACAAAGCTGACATTCAGTGTTTATAACACGCTGCACTCTAGGTTCCGTCCAAAGCAATCATTACTCAATGAGTGAATTGTCATTTGGTTTTTTACTATCAACGGGGGCTTCTGAGAGTGTTCTGTGACAGCAGTCTGCCAAAATCACATTTGGCAGCTAATAGCAGAGAATCTGAGGTTCTGCCAAACTCTAGACTCTGTCTGTGACAGTTCACCCCAGTATACTGTGTGTTCCCCATTGCCACACCCCATCTGATAACGCCAACTATTAGGGTCTCTGATATGCTGGAGACAGCTCTAAATAAAGTATAGTGATAAATGGGCCAGAAGAGAGCTCATGGCCCAAGCCAAAGTGTTCGTCTCTGATTAATAAACGTCGGAATGGGCATTTGTAACGTCCAGTGCTGTGATCTTAACAGGTGTCCCTCCACCAATCAGAATGAGGACCATCAAATCACACTTCCATAAAACAATGGCCTAGCAAAGCCCAGCATTCTGTGTTTCTCATGACAGAAATATAGCTTCCTCTGGCGCCCAGATCCAAACGGGCCTTAAATGAAAAGGATTTAGTGGTTAGGTTCATTTTATCTTGTGTTTTTGCAAATCAACCAGGCATAAGAAGCATCGGCTGCTGTTCCTGCAAAGCCATCAGGAACTACCTTGTGTTCAGAAGAGTCATCAACTCTTTCAGGTCCTTCAATCTCGTTGTTTTTTTCTGCAATTTTCCAAGCCTGTACTCCCCAACAGGCAAACATTCCTGTCTGTTCCTACTGGGCTTTTCTGTACAAAATCAATGCTCTAAGACATAATAATGGAACCTCTGGAATCTTCCTAATAGGAGACTGGAGTCTGTTGTCACAGCCTCTGACAAGTAGGCTCTCTCTAAAGAGAGCAAGAAAAACATTTCTCTTAAACGTACAAGATCGCAAAGCAGCAAAGGAGACCAATGCTGTGCTGAGACTGGCGATGAAGACGAGCGGGAGTCGTCAGCCGTATGGAGGGGGTGAGAACACTGCACGTCCGTTAATTAATGTTCGGATCCCCGTGATGGATCTGTAGCAGAGCTCATCCATCACCACGGCACAGAGCGTGCTCACCCGTGTGAAAAGGAATTGGCATCTTTGCTCCAAGTTCCGGTGATTCCACAGAGCCACAGACACAAGCAGAAGCGTCGTCCGACAAGAATGCTCACCGCCCGTGCCGGTCAGTAGAACTCCAAGAACATGCCTAGTGTTCGGATCCCCGTGATGGATCTGTAGCAGAGCTCATCCATCACCACGGCACAGAGCGTGCTCACCCGTGTGAAAAGGAATTGGCATCTTTGCTCCAAGTTCCGGTGATTCCACAGAGCCACAGACACAAGCAGAAGCGTTGTCCGACAAGAATGCTCACCGCCCATGCCGGTCAGTAGAACTCCAAGAACATGCCTAACTTAAACGTGAGACACTGGGCTATCACGTGGTCGACCTGCATGCTAGGAGTGAAACTTTGGCCTTGAGGTCCCACTGTCGCCACCTGGGGGTGGCTGGAGGCTGAATGTATTTCTCTTGTACCAGTCATCCCTTTACCATTTAGTATATTTACGAATACAGCCCAATTTGTTATCTGTTCAGGACCTTGACTTTACCCTTTCCTGGGGATCTTGGCGTCCTGCTGACTCCCCTCTTGATGCTGTACTGACAGTAAGTGCACACTGAGCATTGTTCTCCCACCTATCCATCCACAAAGTCCCAGACTCTGCACTTGAGATGCTGTGACAAAGCACCGTGCCCACATGTGACATAGTAATAGCTCAATATTTCCCAATGATTTGTTTTACAGATCAGAAGCCTGGAGCCTGGGAACATGGATTTACCTAAAGTTGTACCCGTAATTAGAACAGCCTCACTTCTTATAAATATTACAAAGTTGGTATCTATATTCATGTGGCTTGTGATGTTCAGAGCACTTGTGGGACAACATCTTACTGCTTTCAATATGAAAAAAAGGGACCGAGATGAAATCAGTGCCTCCTACTTCTAAACTCAAAGAGGGGTAGAGACACTGCTCAGTGGTCAAGAGCACTAGCTGCTCTTACAGCACCCACATGGCAGCTAACAAACATCTGTAACTTCAGTTCCAGATGATCCAACACCCTCATCTGGACTCCACAGACATTGCACGCATGGGTGTACTTACATGCAGGCAAAGCACTCATACACATAAAATAAACAAAAAAATGAATAAAGAGATTTAAACTTAAAGAAAACTCTCTAAAGAGAAAAGGGGTGTTAGGTTTAAATTAGAGAGCTCTGTATAGATCCATGGTCTGTCAGCTCATCTATGTGCTGTGAGATGTGAGGTAAGTTACTTGACCACTGTGAGTTTTCTCACAGTGAATCTAAAAATTGAAACTGTAAACCCACTGCATAGGGTCACTCTATGGATTAAATATAAGGCATGTTTAGGAAAGCACTTAGTACATAGTAAGTCCCTGATAACTAAAACATATTTCTAAGGTAGGTCACAGCCCAGCATTGCTCTGAGATTTTCTCAGGCTATTGAGTCATTATGGGGGATACTTAACTGGGGAGAGAGGAGGGAGGTTATATAAGGAGAGAGAGGAGAGATAAATAAAGCTTAGGTAATACAAAAAGCCAGAGGGAAATGTATTACCCTCAAAAGTCCCCTGAAAAGCACACATACAATATCTGAACATCAGCGCATGTGTATTCCTGAAGGCCATATAACAAGGAACACAGTGACAGATGGGAGAAACCTCCCTTTGCGTTGTTGGTCAGAGTAGGGCAAGAGATAACCAAAATAACACAAGCTATTGCCACAGCCTTTGATTACCTCCCAGAACTTGAAGGTAAGACCCTATTGCTGAAGACAGGCCATACCTCGAACACAGAACTTGGAACAAGAGAGCTGAAACTGACCTGGAAGCCTCCTCCCTGAAGACTCGCTCTCATAGTTCTAGAGCATACTATGCAAGCTGCTAAGGGACAGAAATCAATCAATGGTCCAACTGAGCTCCAAACCCTAAGAACTACAATGACTGGCACAGCAAACTACCTCTATTGGTGCACTAGTGGCACTGTTATCCGAGGGGGGGGGTAAATCAACAGCTGCCTAAGTGGACTTAAAGCCCTCTGAATGGGAAGAAACTCATGGGTGGCACTGTAAATATAGCCAAATACACATGGCTTGAGAGGTCGCAGACCCTAGAGAAAACCATATCTCTGTCATATCCTTAGACAAATGAAATATCTTACTGTTTGCTAAATATGGATCCTTATATTTACAGACAAGTATATCATTCACCACTCATCAAAACTTCTTTTTGCAACAGATGGAGGCTATTATAGAATTCCACAACTGGTCACACACAGAGAATATATGTCTGAGCAATGCCCAGCCGTATATGACACATCTACAGTGGAACTCTACACCTAAGGCTCATGGAACATAGTGGAACAGGGGTAGAGAGAAAACTAAAACATCCCCCAACTCTCACCAGAGAAACTTACCCATACAAATAGTGTGATACACACAGAAGGCCACAACTGGCTAAGTTTTAGAGAACAAGAGACTGAAGAGTGTGTGTGCTTGGATAGGGCTCCTACATTAAGCCTCACCCACCCATGGCTCAGGGACCATTGTGGAAGACAGGGTGGAAAGATTGTAAGAGCTGGGGTGGTACATGAACATCAGGAAACAGATGCTTTCAGGTCTCTGGGAACTTGTTCATATGAACTTACACCAATGGTGATAGCATGTACAAGACCCGTGCAAATGCAATCAGAAAAAAAAAAAATCAAATGAAACAAAACAGCATAGAACAGGGAAATGGGCAGCAACTCCAGCTCAGGAACTATTGGTAACTGATTACTGCGGAGTAAGAGAGAGCTGATCTTCTTAAAGGAAATGACTGTAGAAAGGCTGACTAGACTCCAGAGGATGAATCTGCAATGAGGGATATCTGGGTACAAATGCTTGACTGGATAGGACTCAACATATACAACAGAATGTATGAAACATGGTAGGGGGCTATGGGGGACATGGAAGTGGTGAGGGGTCTAAACTTGATTAAGATCTATTACATGAAATGTATAAAACTTTTATTTTTTAACATGAGTCATTATGGATTCTTCCTCTGAACTGTTCTCTCATATCTTCCTCAATCCTCATATTTACTCAGAATCTGCAGAATACCAGGAAACAGATGAAACATTGCCAGTTAATGAATAAGCTTATATCCCTGGGAAAATAGAGAGATCAGGCCAGCTAGGGAAGAGCCAGCCCTGGATCTTAACCTACGAGAATGGAAATTATAACCATAAGGCGATTTTTTTGGACTGCTTGTGCTAGCTACTTTCTGTTGCTGTGATAGAAACACTCACCAAACCAACTTGGGGAGGAGAGGGATTATTTGACCTACAGCTCACAGTCCATCATCAAGGGATGCCAAGCCAGGAAGTTGGAGGCAGGAGCCAAAGTACAGGTGGTGGTGGGACGCTGGTCACTGGCTTGCTCCCCTGGCCTGTGCTCAGCCTGCTTTCTTATACAACCCAGGACCACCAGCCCAAGGGTGGCACCACTCACAATGGGCTCCCACGTCACTCAGTGATCAAGAAAATGCCTCACAGGCAAGCCTGCTGGCCAATCCAATGGAGAAAACGCCTCAGTTGAGGTTCACTCTAACCAGGTACGTCACGTTGACAACAGACTCTATCCAGCACAGTGCTCATTGAATAAATAGTAAGGTTTCTAAAAGGACTGTAGACTTACTTAACCCAAATCATCTGTTGTCTTAAGTTTCTAATGATGGAAGATACGTTTTTTTCCCCTAAAAATGGCGGTACTCCACCCTGTTTATTACGTCTACACTGCATGGTAGAAACAACTTGAGGAGGAATTGCCTTCTTACCTCACAGTGACAGAGCTGCTGGTCCATCATGGTGGACATAGCAGTTCATGTCATGATGAGCCAGGTAGCAGAGAAAGAGAAGCCTTGTTCTCAGTGGCTTTCTCCTTTATTACCCTTATGTCTAGGCCTCCGGTTCACAGGCTGCCCATTCTCAAGTGGGCCTTGACCTTCCTGTAATTAGCCCTCTATGGAACCCTCACAGTCACACCAGGTATGACTGCTCACCAGCCTCCCAGGTCATTCTAAATCCATCAAGTTGACAATGCTTAACCATCACATACCCTACAGTGCTTAAATAAATCCAGCAAGGCTAATTATAAGTAAACTCACCTGAAAGCCACTTCTGATTATTTACAAAACTCTCCATTATTATTAACCTCCTAAATATTTATAGAATTGTACTTTTAGTTCAGGAATGTTTTTCCCAGACAAATCCCAAATCCAACAGCCACAGGTGGCTGGTGAAGGAACTTAGCAATGTCTAGGGCTCCAAGAACATAGAAATATCAGCTCCTCCATTCCCAGGACGCCTCTTCATGCATTTTCTGCACAACATTATACGTAAATAAATTCTACAACAAGATTCTTTCAAAAACTATGGACATGCAGTGAGCAATTTAGCTTCTTGAATACTTTGTTAATAAGTCCAGTGTAAAAACAAACAAAAAAAAAAACCAACCTCCTTTAATTATTCCTTCATTCCCGTAGGCAAGCTAAGCAGAGAAAGCTCAGACTTGTCAGCACAGGATGACACAGGATAAAGTAAGCACTGGCTATAAGCAGCACATCCCCCAGATTATGGGCAGACCTTAGAGATAGCCTCATAGGACCCTGGTTACCCAAGAGTTCCTGTCTCTTTATTTAGTTTCTCAACACAGTGCTGTCTGGAATACATGAGCAAGTTGTGGTCACAGTCATAGGTAAAGTGACACACACGTTACCCAGAGAGTCAACTCCCACATCCCCAGTGCATTATTCTGGCTTGCATCATTGCTCAGAAGAGGAGGGACACCTTCCCCTGGACTCATAGCCTCTCAATGCTGATGAACATCTGGCCTTGGTCTCTCAAGTACTAGTGAGATTTTTCCCTCTCTAAGGACTGAAATTCCAAAAGCTACGTTCCTCCACTTCTCTTCTATACTACAGGCTGTTATCCATAAAAAATAAGGTAGCAGGAAATTTAACTCACTCGGTAAATAGGCTTGTGAGGAGGACGAACACTTCTCTTCTATACTACAGGCTGTTATCCATAAAAAATAAGGTAGCAGGAAACTCATTTAACTCACTCGGTAAATAGGCTTGTGAGGAGGAAGAACTGAGACATGAGAAAGGCCGTTATCTCAGGTACACTTCCTATGTCAGAGAAGCATTCCTAGCAAAACCTGCAGCATAATTTGAAGCTGTCCAAGCTGCCTTCAGCTGCGTGCCAATCTTCTTCCCCATCTGAACATGGAGCTCAATCTGCCTATCCTGAGGCGATCACTACGATTGATGATTTCCTTTAACTGGTTCAGCAACTATGACAATTCAAGAAATCATTCTGAACTGGGGATTTGAGTGGACCAGTGGAGGCACCTTCTAAGGGCCAAGAGGATCAGTTACTATACATGAGAAGGAATCAAGGCTAATCGCTCCATCACGCTGTATCATCACATTATCCAAAAGGACACGGAAGGCACAGCACCTACCTTCGATGAAAATTGAAAGAGAACAACTGATTAAGCCGGTGATTTATAAACTAAGGAGACAAGGAGGGACAGCTTCACACCTAAAACCTAAGTCCACTTACCTGTGCCCTTGGGACATAAAGAAATGGTGATGCTAATTCCTACTCAAAGTGCTATCTTGCCTTTCAAACCTTTTCTATGCATTGCATTAAATATGTCCCGTTCCATCAACTTTGCTAAGAAACGAGCAATTTTTCCTCTCTCCAATTTCGTGGAAACCTAGTGACATACCATTTCAGAAATACCAAACTCAAATAGCACCCATGTCGTGGTTGAGTATCCTGTCACCTCTTTTTATACTGCCGGCACTGGTGATACGGCCAGGGCCTTGAGTATATGAGGCAAATACCCTACCAGTAAGCCATTCCTCCAGCCCTGAATTTTTGACAGTTCCAATTTGTTCTGCTCTAACATTCACTGAAATGTTCATCCTGATTTACACTTTTAAAATGCTTTCAGGCTGCTGAAATGACAATGCACACCAAATCTATAACAAACGGGGGCGTGAACAACAGCATTGATTCACAAAGTCGATCCTAGAGCTAACAGCAGCTTCAAGACTTTCTCAACCTCAGGCAACTGTCAAAGTCAGGCACAGTGGAAAGCTGGCCCCTTTGGCTTAGTCTAGGCAATCCTCTACCATACCACACCGTTTAAACCAAAGCAAGTGATAACTCAGGTCTGCCCACAGCCACTCAGATCTAGTCTTAGCAGCAGGGTTTGTGTTCCCTGTACTGTGCGAAGTTCACCCAAACACGCACAACAAATGCACACCAAGTCCCAGAGAACTTAGAACTGAGTGAGGGAGGTGGATGCATAAGCAGAGCCCCACAAAGCATGATGTCAGGGATATCACGGGCACCTTTGAACATGCCTGGTGATAGCCCTAACTTGAAAATGATGACCGTCACCCTCAGACCTGACGTAGTATCTTACCCTCAGAAGACCCTATCCCCACTCTCTCTGCACGTCAGTGTGCTCCTACTACGTACGCTGTGACCCTTCTCCTGCTCCATCTGCCTCAGAGGACGCCTCACCTGCCACACACCCTTTCCTTCTTGACTGCAGCTCCTGTCCCTCTCTTCCACCGCACTGCTCACCTGACACCTAACACACTTACCTGCCTCACCTCATCCCTACCACGACCTTTCACCATGACTCCAGTATCTCTTCATCTAATGTTCTTTCCATATCAATGTTCCACGATAATTTCATAATTGCACCTTCGTTCTGTGGAGAGTCTAATGTAGGGCCCACGCTAAGATCCTGGGATCCACGATGACCAGGCAGCTCCTCTGTAGATTACTTGGAACAAATCATGCAAGAGAAATACTGTGTTGATAACTGTTAGACTACATTTTAAGGGAATAATGACAAAAAGCCTGTACAGACATTTGTATTCAATGCAGCCACAAATATTTCAAATATTTTTCTCTCAGTCTTGACTGCACCTGTGGGTGGTGCCCGTGGATACAGACGGCCAGATGTACTTACTCATTAAACAACTTGCACTGGATCACTGCAGCTTCCTGAAGATTGCGTCCCTGCACCATCTCTGTCGGTCTATCTTCAGTCCAGGCTTGGCCCAAAGAGCGCACCTTGATTTGGTCAGACAGACCTGTACAGACATTTGTATTCAATGCAGCCACAAATATTTCAAATATTTTTCTTTCAGTCTTGACTGCACCTGTGGGTGGTGCCCCATGAATACAAACGGCCAGATGTACTTACTTATTAAACAACTTGCACTGGATCACTGCAGCTTCATGAAGATTGCGTCACTGCACCATCTCTGTCGGTCTATCTTCAGTCCAGGCTTGGCCTAAAGAGCGCACCTTGATTTGTTCAGACAGATGCATAAGCAGCAGAAGTCAGAGAAGACTGCGCTGTCCTTGGAACAGGGGCTCTGAGGTTAAAGTTGTTTCTTTTGAAACTTATATTTACCCTTTCAGACTCTCTGATTTCCAATAACAGAAGTTTACACTGACTGTCACTTCGCACTAATTCAACATGCACAGTCATTTCTCTTGCTATTACTTCCCCCAATACTGAATTTGCACACCGCTTACTTGATTAGACAATTAACCAATATGAGAACTACTTCAGAAGAGTGGAGCAAACTACAGGAAAGTCAGAAGCAAAGTTGATTTCCAATAACAGAAGTTTACACTGACTGTCACTTCGCACTAATTCAATATGCACAGTCATTTCTCTTGCTATTACTTCCCCCAATACTGAATTTGCGCACCGCTTACTTGATTAGACAATTAACCAATACGAGAAGAGTGGAGCAAACTACAGGAAAGTCAGAAGCAAATGTGTCGTTTAAGGAACGTAAACTCCATTGTTCGGCAGTGAATGGTTGAGTGGAGGCGGGCATCCATAGTCATGGTCCAAAAGCAACCCGGCACAAGCAAACTTCAATGTATCTCGAAGACTGGAAACAGAAGTGAGGACACTTTCTGTTACTAGAGTGATTCAAATCTGTAGACAGCCATCCAAAGCACACAGGGACAACGGCAGATGGTGAGTGACATTCTGGAACTCTGGAGACGGCTCAGCCTCAACCTCTCTCCCACCCAGTGTCTCCTACCCAGCTCCAAATTTCTCCTTTAACATAGTCCCTTCTCAGACCTTATTTACTTCATTTCCCTCCCCCTAACTCTTTTAACTTTCTGTGTTTCTCATCTCCTGTCCCTTTCCATCTCTTTCCACCTGTAACTGCCAGGTTGCAGCTGAAGTGAGTAAACACACTTGTTAACACGGGGTTGATCTTGCACGTGTGTGACCCAGTATTGATCTTCCTCCTGGCAGACAGACAGTAGACTTTAATGGAAAAGACATTCTAAACTGCTTTATGCAGAAAAATCATGAAGGAAGTGTACCTGGCAGGTCCTAAGTGCTGTTGTGTTTGGGAAAGTCAGATTTACCCAACTCAGAAAAGTGGTCAAGTAGAAAATTACATAATTTCATTGTGTTTCCTCAGGAATGCTGTGAGTCGTTCAAGGAGTGGTTCCCTCCCCCTTCTTCTCTGTGTGTTACGTTGACCATCCTCCTGAAAAGGCAAAGCATCTCACAGGAATCCTCATCCCATGCTTCACCGTGTTCTTGCTATTTTCAGCCAATTTCATCCTTCAGAGGCTTATACTTCAGTGGAAAACAAAAATATCCCCAAAGCACAGCTCTCACTGAGGGCTATTCAGAGCCTAGCTATATTAGCAAGTTTCGCCATTTCAAACAGGCGCACCAGACAGCAATTAAAGACAGTCGTGTCCTGTTCTCATTCTCCCAAATCAGACCCACCGTTTATCTGGATCAATCTGCACTGAAAGCAGGGAGGTATGGGTGACATTCTCAGTTTACTGAAGCAGGTGAGGGTCTTGCACAGGTGACACACCAGGTAAGGGTCTCAGAGCAGATCTTCAGATGTAGAAAGTCAGACTTAATCCAAAATTCAGTCTCTGTGTTTCTGAGGATAGTGAAGGAACAGAAAACTCCATTGCAGCACCATCCTGTGCCAATATGGAGACTCCAAATGGCTCTGGTGGCCCAGAAAATTTAGTTTGAAGAGATTCTCTGTTTCCTTTAGACATTGTGCTCCCTCTGTGTTTCAATGACCCATGTGAACAAGTGTTCCGAGAAAGGAGGTGTGGCTACCAAGGTTGACTGACTGACCAGAACCTCGATGTGGGGAGTTTGGGAGATTGCAAGTCCAGAGCCAAGATATCTTGGGTCATCCTTAGGCTCCTCAATAACCACTTAGTGCCCTCCCTTGTATGTGACATAACATTTTTATGACCCCTAGGTAAATCCTTTGGAATATTCAGACCCATGGTTTCCACCAACCAAAGGGCTAAGAATGCTGCTAGACAGTATCTGAGGCTCATGGCAGAGATGTGCCCACTTTTGCCAAAGCCTGCCTACTGGATGGACCCACCAATGTATGTGAAATGATTCTTGATTTATGACCTTGTGGGTTTGTCCATTAAAAACTTCATAAAACTGCTACCTCATTAGAACACAGTATTTGGAAACTATTCAGATCTGTGTTCCTAGGCCATGATCACTAATATTTGGCTCTAAAACAAACCATCCCCATTTCCCTTTGATTTTGAGAGTTGCTTCTTTAGCCGACTTCCATAACATGTCTGCCTTATTGATAAAGAAGAAAAAGTAAGCTCTGAGGATCTATTTAGAGATTGTTATCAAAAGTATGAGTAGATTAGGGGTTACAAGCCTCGGCGACATGGAATTTCGCTCATTATTTCTAGAAACAAATGGATTATTCTTCCAGTATATGACTGGTGGTACCAATTTGCAATTGTTTTACCATTCCCTTGCTTCTTAAATTTGCCTGAGTATAGTAATCAGGAGTCTATAAAATGCGCAGCCCCTTCCTGTGCTCTGTCTCTGGAGGTTTTCTGTCAAGGAGTCTTCTGTGGAGCCTGGGAAAGGTACACGTTATCTACAACATGTTGTTCATGGAAGTAGCTTTATAAACAGCGTACATATGACAGGGACACCTGGAGTATGACAGTCAGATGAACCCAAGCCAGGAAGTGCCTTCCCCTCTGCCTGCAGATGCAAGCTGCTGACAGCTCCCCAGAGGTCATACAGATGACAGGCTCCTTAGAAAAGCAAGAGGATGTGAGCAATAGCAGCAAGAGGCTCCATTCCATCTGGATACATGTGAAGGATCTTCAGCTCACCATAGGGATGCCTCTGTACCAGCTGTGACGATCCCCTCCCACCCACATGCACGTGGTGTGTGGTGTTCACTGCTGCACACAGAAGAAAATCATGATTCTCCTTCCTCTCAATAATTGCCTTTTGGCTTCAGAATTGGAAGCTGAAGATGGTGACAGAGGTAAATTCCTGGCCAGTGCGCATCCTTCCAAACTGCTGCCCTGGCTTTCAGGCCTTTGTGTATATAGGTGAAGTCACAAGGAACGAGAACCCCACCACCACCACTGTGCTCTCCCAGACTCCTCCCTGCAAACAGCTGTAGCACCTTTGCAAAGTCAGGGCCTTGCAAACTTAACAGTTGTACACCTTTCCAAGAGTGTAGCTGTGGAAGCAGAACACCGTTTAAAGAAAATTCAACCACGTATGCCTTCTCAGAACCCACATGTACCATGACAGCATGCCATGCACTACGCAGGTCGGTGAACCCCTCCCTCTAGATGCATTGCTGCGCACCAGGTCAGCAGTTAATGCAGGTCAGAGCCAAGAGAGAATCCTACACCTCATAGACATGGTCTCCATGTGAAGCAACAGACAAGCTGTTGCTCGTGAGGAGCCAAGGCACGAAGGTCGCCATCAGCACCGGGATACGCACCATCAGACCTATGGGATGCTAGACACAGAACCTCGCCTGACAGGCAGAGCTGGGCGTTGCCTGCCACTGCACCTCAGGATCTCTTTTCCAGACTTGCAGCTGGTCTCTAAGGACCCAGCCCACCCTCACCTCTACAGCACCATTTCTAACCAGAATCTTTCTGAAAAGGGATTGTCTCCCTGTTAGTAGATTTCATGGGCATTTAATTCTAATTCCTTTTTGATGACTCTCTATTTCAAACTTTGTTTTCTTCTTATGGACAGAAGTTTAATGTCTGTTTTTTTTTTAATCTCCAGCATTAACCAGATCATGTGACACCATAACAGCCACCTTACCACTATAATCTTCAACATCAAAGCCATTTGGCTTCTGAGTTTCCATAGCCATAGGCCAAAAGAAATATAGACATAGAGATCTTGCAACATGCGGACTCCTGACCAGCTTCTCGTTTTCAGGTTTCCTGGACACATGTCCACAGTTCTTGCTGCCTTTGGACTCTGACTCATCTCCGACCTTCTCAGATAGCGTAACAAAGACCAGGACCTCATACCACTGTCCGGCCTTTAAAACCTTTTGTCCCCACTAAACCTTTACAATTAGATGTCCTTATATCCTACAGAATTTTTCACTATCTAACACAAACTTAGTCCTTTCTGTCATCCAAAAAAAATCATGGAACTTTGTCAACTCTATAGCTTCCTGTGGTTTTGATGCACACACATTCATATACGCACATGCATACAGAGAGAGAGAGAGAGAACATATTAATCCTCCTCTTCCATGACTAGTTTAATCAACCATCATCTCTTCCTGTCTAACTGCATCTAATCAGCTCACACCACTCCCTAGGAAGACCAAGCTCTCAGCTCCATTGCTCCAACTCTTCTCAGATGAATGTAAATGTCAGGGCCTACACTAGCATTCTACCAACAAGCACTACATGCCTGAAGGGTAAAAATTCACATACCTGAAAGAAGACCCCTGGGATAAAAGCAGGTTCCATCAAAAGCAATAGCTGGGGTATTGTATAATAGGACAGACTGCCTGGATGCTTTAACAGGAATTTTAACTATATGACTCTTTTTATATTACAAAAACCACCAGACACAAATAACTTTATAATAGTGAATCATATCAAGGCAGTTTGATGGAGATAGAGGATAGATAACAGAAGATAGATAGATGATAGATGATAGATAGATAGATAGATGATAGATGATAAATAGATAAAAGATGATGATGATGATGATAGATAGATGATAGACAGATAGATAATAGATAGATAGATGATAGATAGATGACATAAATGATAGATAATTGATACAGAGATATAGATAATAGATAACAGATGATAGATAGATAGATAGATAGATAGATGATAGAGGATAGATAGAGGATAGATAGATAAGGTAGATGACAGATGATAGATATAGATAGATGATAGATGATAGATAATAGGTAGAGAAAAAGGTAGAGAAATAGAGACTGAAGAGAAGGGGAAGAGAGAAAGATTGAATTTGAAGTTTGGACCTTCAGTGAGAGTTCTTTTCAGAGAACTGCACTTCAAAGATTTTATTTCCTTCCTCCCTTCTTTCCCCTGCCCCCGTGAGTCCCCGGGGTTCCATGTTCAAAGGCTCCAGGTTACCAGCTGCCACCTCTGATCAGCCTTACTGTCTCTCTGGTGTTGCTGTGATGCCACCTGCCTGCCCAGGCTCCCCGAAGCCCATGCCATCTTCATTCATCCTCTTCACATTCAGTTCTAGAAAATACGCTGACAAGTCCTTACAATTTTTCCTGCAGTCAAGTCTCATAGCTACAGAAAAATACAGGAAGAATTCATCTTCTTCTAGTACAAGAGACTGTTAACATCTTTCATGATCTTTAACATACGTGAGGTTCTCATGCCGAATTGTACACCTCACGAGGCAGAAGATTTCTGTGTTGTTGCTTGTTTCTATCTGTACTCTTCCTGAGGAATGAAGGCTAACCCCACTTATCCATGCCCCAAAGCAGCCCTGTCCCCAGCCATGTGCGTCAACCCCAGTCATTAAGTGTAGAGAGACCATCAAGGCAGAACAAAGCCTGAATTTTGGATGTCCATTCACCAACGACATTTACAAACATGTTATCTGAGGCCAGAAAAAAAAATCTTTTTTCTTTTCTGAAGCAACAATAAAAGGTTAGTGACCAAAATGAATTTCCTTTCACTTTACTAAAGTGATCAAATCCTGGGTCCCATCAAAGAGAACAGCATGTCTCTCTACATAGTGAGGAGTTACATTGCTTGGAAAATGTCACCCTTATGTCTTTGACGAGAACACGTGTGCTTTTCCTCAGGCTCCCGTGTTAACAGAAAGGAGATTCTAGAAGGCTTCAGCAAGTCACAACCTGGGCAACCTAAGCAGATGCTCTGAAAGGAAAGAACCTAGCGAGGTCCCATGCTACGTTTCAGAGGGTTGACAGTTCCCTTATTGCGTAGGTGTGCCAACGTGGATGTCTGTGACAAGTCACTGCCTGGCATGCCACCCGTCCACTCTTCACGCAGATGTTCGGTATTTACTGCCCCCTTATGGGATGCCGGGCACTTTTATATCTCTACCAAACAAACAAAAAATCTCCTATTATCAAAGTTTCGTATCCCTCCAATCCATCTATTCATTTTCCAACACATTCAGTGAGAGAGTCCTCAGACCGAAACGGATGACCTGCATTTCCTTCTCACAATAGTAAGTTTCAACTCTGGATAAAAGGTGAGAAAATGATTAAAGAGTATCACATTTCCCTTCTTAAACTTTTTATTGCATTTTATTTGTTTAGTGTGGTGGGTGGGGGCAGGCTTGTGCCCTGGTGTGGGTAGAACAGAGGAGAACTTACTGGAATTGGTTCTCTACTTTCAACAATGTGAGGGTCCAGGCACTCAACTCAGGTCTTCAGGCTTAGCGGTAAGTGCCTTTGACCATGGACGCTTCTCCCCGGCCCCAATCTTTCTAATATAGTTTGATAAAATATTTTTGTTTTGATTTCTGAGTGCCTCAAAAATCACAATTCTTGGCCAGGCTTGGTGGTGCACTCCTTTAATCCCAGCACTCGGGAAGCAGAGGCAGGCGGGGCTCTGAGGTCAAAGCCCGCCCGGTCTCCATAGTGAGTTCCAGGGCAGCTCGGGGGACAGGGAGGGCGTGCCAAAAAGACAAAAAAAAAAAAAAAAAAAAAAAAAAAAAAGTCACAATTCTCTTCAGTCTTCAAAGCACTGGAGTGACACTATGCCAGCAATTAGAATTTCTGTGTCCCTGTGGGGACAGGAGAGAAGGCTCAGAAGTTAAGAGTACTGGCTGCCCCTTGCAGAGGACCTGGTTCAGGTTCAATTCCCAGTACTCACACTGCGACTAACAACTGTCTGTACCTCCAGGTCCAGGGAATCCAAATACCCTCTTCTGACTTCCGTGGGCATTGCACAGCAGGAGTGCACTTACATCCATACAGACAATACACTCACACACATAAAATAAAAATAATAAAATATTTTTTAAAAAATTTGTGTCCCGGGCTAGAGAGATGGCTCAGTGGTTAAGAACACTGATTGCTCTTGCAGAGAACCATGATTCAATTCCCAGCACCCACATGGCAGCTAGGAACCGGATTAATTCCAGTTCCAGGGGAATCCGAAGCCCTCTTCTGACCTTTGCAGCATTGCACAACATGGGTGCACTCACATACGTGCAGGCAATACACTCATACACATTAAAAAAAAAAAAAATCCTGTGTCCCTTTTTTTCTTTATTTTAAAGCTCTTAAGTAAAAATCCTAAAAGAAAGAAGATAAAGCATTTTAGTTTCCAGGAAAACCAGAAGATGTGACTAGCCCAGTGCCTTCATCCCTACAGCCAACCCGAGCCCTCTTCTCTGGTCCCTTCAGACTCTGTGATGGCTAATTTTTAACTGTCAACTTGATACAATCTAGAATCACATAGGAAGAGACTTTCAATTGAGAAACTGTCTAGATCAGGCTTATTTGTGGGAATTGTCTTCGTCCCATTAATTCAGGCGGGATGGGGACACACACACCCTGCCCCCGAATGTGGGTGGCACCATTTCATGGCTGGGCCCTGAACTGTGTAAGAATGAAGAAGGATAGCTGAGCAAAAACAGGAGGCACAGATCCTTTGTTTCTCTCTGCTCTATGACAAGCTGTCTCAAGCTCCTGCCTCTCTGACTTACCCTCCATGATGGACTGTAACATGGGACTGTAAGACAAATAAACCCTTTCTTGCCTGGATATTTTATTAATGCAATGGAAATAAAATAAGAACAAACACTGAAGCTACACACATCAGTAAGAGACAACACCCAACATGTCCTAATGATAAGGTACTTAAAAAAAACACCTTACTGGCCCAGTCCTGTAACCTCACTGCCAGATCTTTTGTGTGTATAATCATATCATCTGCAAATAAGGCTACTCTGACTTCTTTCTTTACAATTAGTATCCCCTTTATCTCTTTATTTGTCTTTTTGCTGTAGCTAAGACATCAAGTACAACATCAAATAGGAATGGAGACGGTGGATATGCTTACTCATGACTTTAATACGAATGCTTTTAATTTTCCTCCATTTAGTATGATGTTGGATGCAGCCTTATAATACATTATCTTTATTATTTTGAGATATGTTCCCTTTACTCCTTGATTCTCCATAACTTTTATCACAAATGGATGCTGGATTTTGTCATGGCCTTTTCTACAGCTAATGAGAAGATCACGTGATTACCGTCCTTGATTCTGTTCATGTGATGGATTAGATTTATTGATTTATGTGTGTTGAACCATCCTTGCATCTGTGGGATGAAGCCAACTCAATCATGGCAGATAATCTTTTTTATGTGTTCTTACATTTGGTTTGTATTTTATTGAGGATTTTTGATCTATTTTCTTCAGAGAGATTTGTTGGGTCTCCAGGACCCTCATAATTGTGGCATAACTTATGACGAGGCCTATTGTAACTTCCTGAGCCTGACTAAAGTTTGGCGACCTGTCTCTGGCCAGTCACTTCCTCGCAGAGGTGACTCAGCAGGGCCTGACCTCGGACTGCCTCTCCCCAATCACAGCTGGCATGGCCAATTCCCAGTGGCTCACAGCCATTGCCCCAGATGACATACACCTTTGCCCTTCCCTTTTCCACACCCCGTTTTGTTTAAACTGTATAAGGTAATGCCTGATGCAATAAAGTGAGTTCCTGCCTCGACAAGACTCCCGACTCGGTGTGGTTTTTGAGTCGCCGACACTCACCATCCCGTTCAGCCCCTAAGAGAGGAACACAGGCTGGTCCTGGCCTCTCTCCCTGTGCCGTACCTGTCGGAGAGCAATCCGACAGAGATTGGTTTATGATTTTCTTTTGTTGTTGGGTCTTTGTCTGGTTTTGCTATTAGAGTAACACTGGCTTCACATAAATAATTTGGGAATGTTCTTTAATTTTTTATTTATGAATAATTTGAGGAGTATTGGTATTAGTTCTTCTTTGCTGGCTTGGTAGAATTTGGCCTGTATACATCTCGTCCTGGGCTCTTTTTAGTTGGGAGAATTTTTCCATTTGATTGATTGATTGATTGATTGATTGATTATAACAGTAGTTAGTTTATTACTTTAAGGGGGAAACTTTCCAAGATGGGGAATACACAGCAAATCCTTTTACAATATTTTGAAATAAATACAGAGTTGTAAGTTAAAATGAAAACTAAAATTTTTACTTGGGAGATTTTTTAACTCCTGGGTCTATCTCATTGATTGTTATAGGATTGCATATATTATTTATGCCATTTTGATTTAAGTTTGGGACATTGTACATAGCTAGAAATTTATCTGTTTCTTTTAGATTTTCTAGTTTATTACAACATAGATTTAAAGCATGTCCTATGGATTTCTGAACTTCCTCATGGTCTGTTACAATGTTTCCTTCTTCATCTCTCAGATTGTTGATTTGGGCCCTTTCTCTCTTTCTTTTGGTTAATTTGACTCAAGGTTTAGGTCTGTGTATCTTGTTTAGCTTTCCAAAGAACCAGCTCTTAGATTCATTGATTCTTCACCTTTTTTTCTTTGTTTCTAGTTCATTTCTTTCAGCCTTGATTTTGTTTAATCTTTGATGGAGAATTGGTGTCAGGTGCTGTTTGTTCTTGGTTTTCCAAGGCCGTTGAGTTGGTGTTGTGGTGCTGTTTTCTTAGATCTCTTGTGGTTGGCTGTTCTGGGATAAGTTATTCACCCTTTGTGCCCTCTTGAAACCATTTAATCTTCCCTTCAGACTGAAGAATTCTAATGAGTATTCTCTGCAGAGCTAGTTTCCTGAACATAAATTCCTTAAATCTGTTTTTGTCATCGAAAGTTTTTCTTTCTCCTTCAGTTAAAACTGATAGTTTCACTGGGTATAGTGGTCTGGGCTGGAATCTGTGTTCTTTCCATGATGTGCATGACGTTGTTCCATGTCCTTCTGGTATTCATCATCTCCACTGAAAAGTCATCTGCTGTTCTGATGGCCTTCCTTCATATGTGACTTCTTCTTCCTCTTTCATGCCTTTCAATATCTTTTGTTATGAAAATTTAGAGTTTTGAGTGTTATATGAGGTGGGGAGTTTCTTTTCTGTTCCTGTCTGCTTGGTGTTCTGTATATCACTTGCACCTTGATAATGATCTCTTTCCCTAGATTTGGGGAGTTCTTCTATGATTTTATTTAAAATATTTCTGTGCCTTTGGCCTGCGTTTCTTCTTCTTCTGTGCCTATGATTCATAAGTTTGGTCTTCTGACAGTGTTCCAGAGGCCTGGCAGATTCCATTCCTGGATTATTTTAGATTTGACATTTTCTTTGACTGAGCGATCCAGTTCCCCAAGCGTGTCTTCAAGATTTGATATTCTCTGTTCCATTTCCTCCATGTTCTTCATGTTCCTTCCTTCTAAGCTTTTTGTTTGAGTTCTTGAGTTTTTTATTTCATGTTTTTATTTCAGTTTGCTTCTCTTCAGAGACTCTATCTCCTTAGAGAATTATAATTTCATGTTTGAATTGTTTCATTCAACTGTGAGTTTTTGTTTTCACGGCCTTCATTTAGTCTTTTATTCATATCAACTTTGAGTTCCTTGAATATATCAATAATTGCTATTTCGGAGTCATCATCATGTGACTCCACTAGGTTATCATTTTCAGGACGCAGTACAAAAGGGGGTGATATGTTGTAGTAGATATAGTATCTTCATTATTCATGTGATTTGTGTTTTTTGATGAGACCAGCTATTTGGACTTGAATCATTGGTGGTGTTTCCTGGTATGGGCAGGTGATTTTGTCTTTGTTGAGTTTCTTTGTTTGCTGTTTCCCCAACTTATCCAGCATAGCCCAGCTGAGTAGTGCTTGGTGTTCAGATGTAGGTTGATGTACAGATAGGGTATAAGAAGTGGTCTCAGTTATGCTAAGGATAGTTGCAAATTTTGATCTGAAGTTCTGGGGATGACTCCTGACTATTCTGAAACAGCAGGATGGGCTGGGTGATTGCTATGTGAACAAGTTTGCTAATAGGTCAGGCTGGGAGAGCTCACAGGTCTTGGTGCACAAGGATCCAGGACCTCAAGTAGGTCTGAATGTAAGGTAGGTCTAAAAAAATTCCCAGTAGCACACAATTGTCCTGGCAGAGCTGAAATGAACAACAACAACAAAAAAAAAATGGAGCCCAGGGATGTGGGAAAAAGGAGACATACCAAGGTAGTAGCACACAATTGTCCTGGCAGAGCTGAAATGAACAACAACAACAAAAAATGGAACCCAGGGATGTGGGTAAAAGGAGACATACCAAGGCGTGTGTGGGGAAGCTTCCAGATCCAGGAGTTCACAGAGTCCTAACAGAGCAGAGATGGTGTGAACAAGGAAGTGTAGAAAAGGGAATGGACCACGGCAAGGTCTGGGAAGGCTCCTGAATCTGGAGGTCCACAATGGCCCTAAAAACGTAAGAATGTCTGGCACAAGGAGGTGTGGGAAAGGGGGCACAAGAAAGTAGGGCTAGAAAGCCCCAGGAGGGTCCAAGGGTCCTGGAAGAGGTGAGACCATGTAGCACCAGGAGGTAGGGGAAGGGCATTTTATGATGGCCCTTCTGGGAAGGCTCTTGGATTTGGAGGTTCACAGTGGTCCTAAAACGTCCTGTGCTTGTTTTTTGAGCTCTGTCTTTAACCAAAAACAGCACCTCACATACCATGTCATATTCCGTCAGACAGAGCTTGTTGTAGCATATGGTTGACAACAAAAAGCCTGGTTTCCACCCCTACCATCGAGGTCTATACTCTGAATCGTTCACTGTCTTCTCCACAAGAGGCAGAGGTGATGTGATCTATCAGAACATACTACAGACTTGCCTAGAATGTTCTTCAGTGTGTAATGTCAGTACCTCATGCTTCATGATAACCGTTTTAAGATGGATTGGACAGGACCTTACAGTGGAATGCAGCAATAAACTTTAATGGCTGGGACATTTTGCTTCCCGTTTTGAGTCAATTGTATGAGCAATTCATAGTTAAAATCACGATAATTTCTCAACAATAGAAAGAAGATAAATATCCATAGTAATATAAACCATAAAAACACAAGAGAAACATTCTGACACACAAGAAATGAATACGGCTTTAAACACTCACATTAGCTCCTTTTCCATGTTTTTATAAAATACCTGATTTAGAACTATCACCAAGCAAAACTGAACATGTGTGTCCCTCTTCCTTCTCTGTTATTTAAAGTTGAATTATTTGTGCTATGAATTTTTGTATAAATGAAAATATCATAGCTTAAAAGCACACTCATTAGAGCATTGGAGATGGCTCAGACACCTCAGTTGGGATCCCCAGCACCTATACAAAAAGCCATTCAGAAATGTGAGAACTCATCTGTAACACTAGTGCTGGGGTGGGTGGAGATGGACTGATTCCTGGAGCTCCCTGGGAAGCCAGTATAGCAGAATCAGTGGGCTTTAAGGTGAAAAGTGATTTAGAAAGACACCCAACATTGACCTCTGGCCTCCAAATTCATACACACATATGCATATGCATACATGTGCATATACATGTATGCACACATGAACATATACTCACACATGCACCACATACATACACACATACATACACACAACAAAAATTCCAATAATAAATGATATTGGAAGCCTAAAAGAAGATACTTAGATGAAACATATGTGCATATGTTTGCACCAATTCATCACACCTGAAACAGTATATTTACAAAGCTAAAATAAAGACGGTCACTCTGGAGTCTGTTTAAACTTTCCATGTCATTTCCTGAATATCAGCTTTACTATGGAAACTGAATAGCAGAATTATGACAGATTTTACAGTACAAGAATTACGGGTGCCTTGAGATTGCAGTAATTTTCAAACCATCCTTGAAAAATACCGATTTATTTTTTTTTGCAACAAAGTGCGTGGGGTTTTAGATCTTCAGTCCGGTAATACTTGCCTTTCTGCTGATAGCCTTTTATTGGGGATTAGGTAGCACCAAGGGTGCATAACTTAAGTACAAGTGCTTATTCACAGAGGAAAACAGGTCTGCAAGCTGCTAATGTTATATTCTTTGCTGTGATAACAGCACTTCAGACACCTGAGAGAAAAGTACACTTGGCAATGCCCTGGAGGATTTTGCTTTGTCTGTAATTTTGCAGGCAGGTGAGGGCTTTCTGCTGACTGTTGACTGTCTCCTATTGCAGTAATTGTTGGTTTGATTAAAAAAAGGGCAGAGCTGGAACTGGAGCACAGGGCTGGATTCTAGCTCCAGGTCTCCCATGGATGCTGGTGGTGATCTTTGCAGAGGGAGAGAGTGCTCATTGTTGCCCAGTATTCTCCACTGAGCAGCTGGAAGGATTTTCATTCCCAGAGAGTGTCTGCAAGGCAGGTAGATGGGTTACCATGTGACTAGGGTGTACTTGGGCAGGCACCATGGTTATTCGCTGTAGCTCTGCCAGCAGTAGAAAATGCCTGACCCATTGTAGGAGAGTTTTGTAGAAAAACAAAGGAATCTAAAATTAAGGACTCTACCAGTGTCCCACAACACTAAACTGTATTTTATAATCACATCTGCAGCTATGATTCTTACAACTAGATCCTAAATTATGACATCTCCATTGAAAATTGGAGGGATTATAATGACCTATGGTCTCAGACAGCCTATAAAATGGACATTTGAAAGTTGTTTCATTTATCTAAACCAAAAACGTTAAAAATGGTATTTAATTCAACAATGTAATAAAAATTTACAAGTTCTAACAACTTTTCACTACCACAATTGCAAACAGCCTATGGAATTATTTACTTGCAAAGTAGCCAATCGAGTTCTGAGATAATTGTGTTTGAAAACTTATAGATTAATATATGCTTGTGGGGGTCGTGACTTCCTATGGAAATAGCAAGTAAACTGACTCAGGAGAGCACAGGGGAAGCCTGGAACAGGACAACCTGGATAAAGAGGGCAGTGTGGGTGCTGCCCGCATAAGTTCACTCCTACTGGAGAAGCCTGGCCACTTACTGTCACCCAAGAAACAAGCAGGCATGTTTTCCTGGAGTCTGGTACTCATTAAAATCAACAAGACACAAAAACTGAAGAACAAAATCTAAAACAAATGCAATAAGGTAGTTCAGAGGGAGAAATTGTAAATTTTTTTATTTTGACTTTTGAGAATTTTATACATCAGTATTGTATTTGCATTATTTCTTTTTAAAATTTTTTTATTATTTTTATGTGTATGTGTGTATTTCCTGCATGTAGGATGTGCACCCGTGTCGTGCAATGCCCGTAGAGGTCAGAAGAGGCTGTCTGTTCCCCTGAGACTGTAGTTATGGAGAGTTGTTAGCTGCCATGTGGGTGCTGGGATTCAAACCTGGGTCTTCTGCAAGAGCAACCAGTGTTGTTAACCGCTGAGACATCGCTCCAGCCCCCAGAAATGTTTTAAATCAAACATTCTAACACAATACAATCCAAAGATACACTAATTTGGTACGTGTTGAGGAGTAAAACTGGGGAAATATTAAAAATCTGAGTTTTTTGTAATGATACCACTATGTTTCTATAAAAGCAGAAAACGTGTATGTGAGGTGTCCTTCCTGCCATGTTCCCACTCCTTCTCAATTTCTTTGCTCTTCTTTGAATATATAAGGCAGGCAGTCCTGGGCTGTGTAAGAGAACTTGCAGTAAGCCGGGCCTGGTGACACAGGCCTTTACTCCCAGCCCTCGGGGGGAAGAGACAGGAAGATCGCTGTAAATTTAAGGCTATCCTGGTCTACCTAATGAGACTCTAGAGAGAGAGGGAGAGAGAGAGAGAGAGAGAGAGAGAGAGAGAGAGAGCTTAGCCACTTAGTGTGGCTGATCACTTGGATTAGATATCGTCCCTGCTTCTCCCTCCCTCAGTCTCCACTGATTGGCTGTAGCTCTTCATTTTGAGGTGGGACCTTATAATCTCCCCATCCACCTTGGTATTTCAACTGGTTTTGTCATTATGCAGATCTCCTTAGATTGCTATGGGGATTTCATTGGTGCGGCTTTCCTGTTATGTCTAGAATGCATTAACTAGCAGCAAATGTCTTGTCCCCTTGGCTCTTACATCCTTTCCACCCCTCTTCTGCAAAGTTCCCTGAGCCTTAGGTGTAGAGCTCACATTATATATGCCATTTAGGGCTGGGCGTCTCACAGCCATGTATTCTCTGTGTCTGACCAGTTCTGGAACTTTGTAATAATCTCCATCTGTGGCAGAAAGAAGCTTCTTTGATGTGATGACTGGTGTGTGTGTGTGTGTGTGTGTGTGTGTGTGCGGCTTTCCTGTTATGTCTAGAATGCATTAACTAGCAGCAAATGTCTTGTCCCCTTGGCTCTTACATCCTTTCCACCCCTCTTCTGCAAAGTTCCCTGAGCCTTAGGTGTAGAGCTTACATTATATATGTCATTTAGGGCTGGGCGTCTCACAGCCATGTATTCTCTGTGTTTGACCAGTTCTGGAACTTTGTAATAATCTCCATCTGTGGCAGAAAGAAGCTTCTTTGATGTGATGACTGGTGTGTGTGTGTGTGTGTGTGTGTGTATCACAGGTATATAGGTGTGTGTGTGTGTGTGTGTGTGTGTGTGTGTACCACAGGCATATAGGTGTCCACAGAGTCCAGAAAACGATGTTAGACTTCTGGAGCTGGAGTTAAAGGAAGCCACCTAATGTAGGTGCTTAAACGGAACTCTGGTCCTCTAGAAGAGCAACAGCATTCTTAACCACTGAGCCATCTCTCCAGCTCCAGAAGCAAAATTTTAAAATAAGCTTTTTCTTTTTAATTTTGTAATTAATTCACTGGAGAAAAAAATATTGCTTCACTAATTATACTGTCATGAATCTTGGGCCATTTCAACTTCAAATCTCCATGGTATTAAAAAGACCAAGAACACTGTAACCATATAAAGTCGGTAAAGGTGGTGTATCCAGCATTACACAGCGAAGTTACTAAATGTTAGTTAATGGCAAACACAGTGATGTTCAAAAGGGGGTATTTGTAGGAAAATTGCCATGGTCAAGGCTGTGAAGGGCCTTAAACAATGCTGCTTACAAGACAGCTTACCACAGGAGTACCACAAGCTCATCTAGGACCCATCAGGTGGTCTCCGGGATGACACCTGACCCTCCTCTCAACAACTGCCTCAGAGAACGCCATTGCTGATGCTCTCTCTATTGTAATTCTTATTTAGAACTTCCCAAGTTGTGATAACTTCCATCATAGAGATCCAGAGTTTCACCATGACTCATTTTCCTAGTCACATTTACCTACATCAGATACATTTCTTTGAACCCCACGTGTTATAACCTTTTTGAGCATCAGACACTATGAAGACAGTCTGGGTTTCCACAGGACAGCATGCCAGGGAAGACAGAAGGAGTTCACTGCGCACAGGGAAGACCCCCTGAATAGGTTGTGCACATGGAGCATGTGGGAGCTTCTAGCTCCCTGGAGATGGGCTATCAGGGCACTGGGAACCTGCGATCAGTTTTTGAGCAGGTGGTCCTGCAAGCTCCTGTTTCCTTGTGAATAGACATGATCCATCTCTTCACCAGGCACTCTACAGACTCACCTACATAGACTCCCCAGTGCACTACAGGAGTATTTTCCTGATTCCAAGCAATTGAAATAATTCCTGAAAATATTGCTCCTCAGTGGTAACACCATCCATCTTTGTTCCCCAAAAGTAAATATCATATTTATCTCTCTCCTCTCTTTACTCTGAACTAGATTAAGTGTTTTGAAAGATAAGAATTAACTTGAATGATACAATAATTTGATCTGGGTGAAATAGGAAATAAATAAAGATAACTAAACATAATATTTCCAGACATTTATTAGCTTACAAGGCCCTGGAGAATTCACATTTCTCAGCTTCAATTGTGTGCCATTGACTGTGTTTTCTGAGGAATGAATGTCTTGGTCTTTTCCATGCTTCTATAAGAGAAGGCCTAACACTGGGGACTTTATAAAGAACAAATGCCAGGGGCAGCCTTAGGCCTGGGGCAGCCTTGGGCCTGGGGAGGCCTTGGGCCTGGGACAGCCATAGGCCAGGGACAGCCTGCCTTTATATCATTTCACAAGCTTGAGTTGGGGAGAGTTCTGTCCTGATTGTATGTGTCACCATACAACAGGCTGCTAACACAGACGGTATAAAGGGAAGAAGGAGGTCAAGGGGAGTACTTGTCTCTGCTTCCTGTCAGCCATAGGGTGAGCAGCTTGGCTCCATGCTATCCTCCCCCAATAAGTTCAGCCACACCACAGTCCCAGAAAGAGAAAGTCAATAGACCATGAGCTAAAATCTCCACAACCATGGGCAAAAAATAAATCTGTCCTCTTTTTGAGTTTTTTCCCTCAAGTATTTGGGTTTTTTTAATTTTTTTATGTGTATGAATGTATTGCCTACAAGCATGTAAGCGCATCCATATCGTGCAATGCCCTCAGAGTTCATAAGAGGGTGCAGATTCTCTGGAACTGGAGTTATGGACAGTTGTTAGTCATCACATGGGTGCTGGGAATTGAGCTCGATGCCTCTGCAGCCAGTGGTCTAACCACCAAACCCTCTCCAGCCCCAGCCCTCAGCTCTTTGTCAACCCCACTTCAAGGCTCACTGCTTCTTCCTGGAACAGGACATACCACCTGTCACTAACCTACCAGTCTCGTGTCTGAAAAGGGTTCCAATAGCTCATGTGGGTTTACTCAGACATCTGTGTATCCACACTGAACATGTTTTGCTGTTTATTTAGCTCATGATAGTCCGTAATTAAACATTATCTAATAGCTTCATTCCTTACAAATTCTATGCTTCATTTTAATATTCCCTCCAAATATTTTTGTGTGATATCACTGTTTACAAAACAATGTTAGTTCTACTTGAGAAAGGCTCCCCAAGTTAAATGAAAAGCCATAAGAACACAAATAACATAAACTCCTTTCTTCCTTATAACCCTTTCCACCTAAGAAACGCACCATTTTCTGTAGGTCTTTGAGTTGGGTATTCAAATTAGATCAGCAGACAAAATTTAATAAACCACAGGAGGTTACAGCAACCATTTAGGAAATGTGGCTTTTTTAAAATGTTCAGCATAAAGGCGTGAACAAAGAGCCCTCACAAGGTGAGAGACCACGGCACGGGTACTGAGGGGAGAGGCACCGAAACGCAGGAAATGACTGTTCAGAACTAGTGAGCTGCAGAGTTAAGAAGCTGCATGAATAATTGTGATGACCAAAGCCAGGGCAGATCTTGTTTATAGCGGGTTCCAGTGGGAGCAAAAGCTTCCTGTGATGGCGTTCTTTACAGGCTCCAAACAGGACAGGTATCACCGAACAGCAGCTGAGGCCTGAGTACGTTTATTCTCACCACGGTACACGCTCAGTGTGTAAGCTGCATCCTGAGGGAGGCTTCCTCAATTTTTTGTCATTGTCTCAAAGACAAAATAAAATACCATGATTCAAGAACAGAAAATAAATGATTTTTTTTTTAAACAGAAAGGCTGTCTTCAGTTGTTTAAAACACGTTTTCAGCTTGAACACACAGCTGAGTCCATCATTTCCTCCCAGTTTATAGGAAATAATAGGCTCCACTCTAAACTCAGCCCAATCAATGAGTAACGGTCAGAAGACAAAACCCACTCCTGTTTGCAAATGAGTGGTGGCATATCTCACATTAATGGTACTGGTTGTATTTGTCAAGGTCAAGCTCCAGAAGAGTGTGTGTTCACATGTGAAATGAGGGATCTGCACTGTGGAGATTGAAGGATGGATGACTTCTGCAGAGGCCAAACTCAGATCCCAATGTAGGGAAGGACATTAAAACCAGCTGAAAGTAGCCACTGTGTCACAAGGCTTTGTCCTCTTGGGCACAGCTGTAAATGCCTGTACCCACTTCTGCTTCCTTCACACGGCCTGATGCCGAGCTCCTCCCCCTGATCTGACCTTGGACAGGTGTGTGTCTTGGTGAAACTTCTACTTCTCAGCGTTGCCTGGCGTACATCGGTGCCTGTATCGATCTGTGTTTCGGGGCATGGATTGAAGAGGACATTAAAGTGAATCATTCTTTGGACACTTGTTGCACCACTCACAATCTCCATGTGAAATCTTATCTCACCTGCACACAGCCAGCCGCAGAGGTTTTTACCCTGTGCTCACACCATTTTCCGTAAACAACTTTCTCCCAGCTCCCATCACCCTGAGGCATTTCAGGCCTCTGACAAGTTCCCTCAGCCTGCCGGAAAGCCCTGCCTTTCCTCCTCCACCTTCAGTGCTCACTGTCCTGAAGGTCTCGGCTCCTCTTTTACATTCTCTAACTCTCCTGAATTTGCTCAGATATACAACACATGTTTAGCCTATACAAAGCCTTGGGTTCCAATTGCCAGTAGCAAAATTCCCCACGTGTGGGTGATGTATATGTGGGTTATATATAGACATATATGCTTATATATTAAATTAAATTTTCTGAAAATAGTTGTCTTCTCGTTTGACTAAGTGTAAATATTTGGAAATATAAATATGTGTTTTCCACAGGCAGCTGAGATTCTGGTCAGAACAAAATAATGACTTCTCCCACATGGAGCAGTGCATTGTCACCCAAGTGAAGACACATACTGTGGATGCAAAGCTCTCTTCAGTTTCACTGCTTTATCAAGGAAAAAAAAGCACAATTCCTAAATTTCTTAGATCACACATGTACTCTCATGTTGAACAATTGCTTTAAGGAAAGAGGCATAGAAGTACTTCCCAACGCAGAAAACCATGCTTTTACGTCTTAACATTTTGATGTCACTTAGTAGATTAGTAAGAACATCCCAGCAGGTACATGAGGTCCATGGTGGTACAGGAAAGGCTGGGGTGGTCATAATCAAGTAACAGGCAGCAGGGACCTGTAGTGCTTGGCCTGAGGGACAATCTGCTGTTTTATAATAACTCAATAATTCAATTGGAACTCTGAGGTCATTTTAACGTGCAAATCTTTGTCAAAATGTGGGAAACACAGGTAGGATGTTCATGAGCAGGAAAGGAAGTAAGAAGCCTGCCTGAAACGTGGGATAAATATTCACCATTAGAATGTTTGCGACCTCACAAATATTCTTTAGCAAGGAAAAATGACAAAACATTTGCGATTTCAAAACACAATCAAATGCAATAAATGGGCTCTTGATAATTTGAATTTCGTTTCAAAATAAGGACACCTGTGGAACTGAAAAGGCTCAAAGAAGGAGGAGTGGTTGGTGAGACCTGATGGACAGTCCACTTCCTGTTCCTGGCTGGAAGCGATCACTTCCTGTTTCCGCTGGGAGGGACAGCTTCCTGTTCCTGGCCAGGAGGGACCACTTCCTGTTCCTGGCCGGAAGAGACTGCTTCCTGTTCCTGGCAGTCTTGCTTTCAGTTCCTGCTGACACTATACACAGCACAGTGCCTGCTGCTGGGTTTGCTATCCCAGTGGGCATTGCGGTGGCAAAGAGGCGGTGATTCCAGACTGGGAAGCTGGCAGGAAGGAGTTAATTAAATCACCACAGTAACCCACAGGCTAATTCCTAATACATGTTCAACCATTTGCCTACCTGACTGCATCTTTTTTTCTATAGAATAAACATGTTTCCTTCCTTTGACGCTCAACATTTTTTTCTTATGACAGGAATTTTCTGTTCTGTGGTCTTCAGTTTCTCAGTTGGCTCAATTGTTGGGATATTGAAGGCCAACTCACTTTCTCATTTATTAACAAAATTTCTCATTGATTCATCCCAAGTGTCAATAGATGTTCACTGATCAGTCATTCGACCTCAACTCCCTGGTCACTTCTTGGTTTATTGAGGATCGTTTCTTATACTTTGATAAGCTATGGAAGAATTGATATGCCACAGGGCACAGGAGATGGGGGTAAACTTCCTAAACCAGAGCCTCAGCAATGGCTCAGCCTTGCCCCAGGGAACCTCCTTGAGGGTAACCTTCTCAGTTCAGTAGCTGCATGAACAGACACTCCAGAGTAAACCTGTCAGTGTTGCTCAGATTCACACACCTATTTCCCAACATCAGACAGAATTGTTTCTTGCTGGGGCTTATGAGAGTGGGTGGGGTACATGTTGCTCCCACTGGCAAAACACAAATGGTTAATTATCTGGCCCCTTCAGCTGGGCTTCCTGTCCTCCCTTCTCACATGTACCTATAAGGACTGGAAGCCTACCCACTGTTGCTCTAAGTCCCTCACAGCCCATTCTTGGACCCGGAGTTCCAGAAGAAAGAATACTGGAAAGAGGAATGAGACATATCTGAATAAGGATCCACGTCTATAATTAAGAGGTGCCATGGTCATTATAGAAACAGTCGCCATCTCCCTCTTGATTGACAAAGGGGTTCTGAAATGAAGGAGACAGATATGCCTTGTGCCACCACTGAAAACATATAGCATCTCTGTTGAGCAGGGCACACAGGCTCTGCCATCAGATAAAAAATCTGGCCACATTGTTCATAGGACCTGTGACGTTGGGTAAAGTGGTGTTTCTGACATATTTCTAGATATCTGCATAAAGAGAGCTGTGCCTGCATTCCTGTCGAGAAGGAGAGCTTAAAACATGGGTTCCATATTTGACATACTTGATAAGCATTTGCTGTGCAGGCCATTTTCAAATAAGGACCCGTCCCCTAGTCACCTTGATGAGAAGTGCAGGTGTCACTTCAGAGCTCATCATCTGCGGTCACAGAAAAACAAGAAAGCAAGTAGAGAGCCACCAAATCCAGAAACACCAGGCTGTGTCTTCCCTAGAGTGGCCTGCTCTAGACCTACACCGCAGGCAGTCGAATCATCATTTATAGCACCTACCAACTGACTAGGTTTCCCTTGGTTTAAGGACTGATGCCGAGCACAGATGCTCTGAAACCGGTCAGGGACAGGTGGGGACAGGCCTCAGCCTGTACATCATGCAGAAGAAATGTTATGGGATCACAGCATTTGGAGAAGGCAGCAGAGACTGAGTGAGAATCACAATCTTTATTTCTGCCAGCACAGACTCAGGGAAGAACTCTCCAAAGCATGGACCCTGAACCACAGTTCCTCAAAACATCTATATTCAGTTCGCCACCACTCTGTATCCATTCTGTCATTGGCTCTTGCCCATGTGACCAAGGAGAGCACATGTGGGAACCTCTGATGGTCAGGGTGTTTACAGAAACAGAACAGTGGTTTAGGCTTGGTGGGTCCTTCACAAACAACTGTACTTCAAGATAAGGCATTATGACCTTGCTTCTCACTCAGTTTAGACTCCCTGTCTCATTCTCCCCTATGATGCCTTAACTTGCCTAACGGCATCTTCTTCCCCTGCATCTTCTGTGTCTTTCATGTCAAGCTGCCGGAGACTCTGGGGTACCATCTAGAAGGTTATGGTCTCTAAGCAGGAGGAGACAAATCAGGTCAGCATGTTAGGGATGTAAGAATAAAACAGGAGTGCCATAAAGAGGATGAGGAAGCTGGGTCTGGTGACATGCGCCTTTAATTCTAGAACTTGGGAAGCAGAGGTAGGAAGACCTCTTTGAGATCAAGGCCAAACTGGTCTACATAGCAAGTTCCAGGCCAGCTGGGGTACAGGGAGACACCAATCTCCAAAATCAAACACAAAACAAAAAGAGAGACCCAGGAGGAGCCAGGATGTCCTGCTGCTAAGGCGGTTCCTTCATAGCCATTAATGATTTGGCCAATCATTCTACACTATCAAGTCCCTGGACAGGTGGTGATGTGGAGCAATTTCACCTATTCCTGTGCCCATCCCAGTTGTTATTCCTAGACCACTTAGCAAAGGTATGAATTGGATTTCTTATTCTGATCACGTATGTGCTTCCAGAGATACGGTGAGGGCTTGGTTATTATGATCTATGTCCACCTGGGAAGCAAGGAAAGCCAACATGTTGGTGCCTGTCCAGCTATTTGGTAGATACATGTAGGCATCTGTCACACACATGAAAACAAGGCCTGAATCAGATCAACACATTAGCTTTGTAGGAAGGTGAGTGAGTTGCTGGTCCTCAAGTATTTTGTTACCTTGGCCATTGGCAAGATCACCTATTGGTTTTGTGCTCCTGTGTAACACACACAGGACATTTTGAGACAGTTCTGTAGTCCTTATCTTAACATAGAAGTATCTAGTAGGCACCCTACCAGAGTTACTAGCTGTACCAGCATACCCAAATATCAAGGAGTTCCTGAGGCTAAGCAAATCTAGCAATCCTTTGCCAGCTGTGGGTTAGTATCACTGAGGAGGCAGTGGGCTGCATTTACAACCTGGTAAGGTGAGGGTCTAAATCATGAACCTTTTACGATTTGGGTCTACGTATGAGCCCATAGTTTGGGACAGTGTAACAATAGATGGGGCCCGAATCACTAGGACAGGTCTGAAAATTCCCAATGGCATTGAGATGTTATTTCTCCAGTCCAATATATATTTCCAGCCTTGTAATACGAGACCTCCTCTACTTTGGAGCATCTTCATGGCATATAGGGGCAGACAGTGGTGCAGGGACACGGTGGTAGCCCCATCCTTGTCTTTAGATCTGAGAAAACAGTAGCACAGGGGTAAAAGCACAGAGTCCTAGGAACGGGATTATCAGGAGGACTACCAGGCTAGCAGATGCAACATTCTGACTGTGGTCCTGTTGCATAGGTTAATGTTTCTTGAGATAGCAGGTAGGGTATTGTTTGATGCATTTATGAAGTCAGTTGCTCCTGGGGAGGGGGGTTGGAACTTCCCACAAGTACATGGTGGATAGGATGAGTAATTCATTGCTTTAGGGCTTACCAAAGCACAATTTATTATACAAAACAGAATCCCCACTTCCAAACAGGCCCATTATATTTATGTAGACTATGGTTAGACTGCTCCTTCACCAGGCCCATCTCACCTTTAGCCTGGCAACACTGAGCCTGACAGTAACCCAGAGGTGCCCCACATGACTGTGGTCCACTGGACATCTCCAAGGCCAGTCATCTGGACATCTGAGACACCCCTTACCTGAGGCAGATGCCTACTTGTTCACAAATGAAAGATAAAGGGAACCCAGAAGGCTGGAGCCACTATGACCCCTCAATGGGATGCCATCAAGGGTCCAAGCTTTGCCCCAGTATACCTTCACACAAAAGAGTAAACAGATCACCCTCTTCCAGGCTCTACATTGGAAAAATAGTAAACAGGTGGATATCTTCACAAACAGTAAATATGCCTCTGCCACTTTTTTATGTCCACGCCATGATCTGTAAGGGAAGAGAACTCTGACACTTCCATGGCAGAAGGTCAAGTGGACCCATGGGCTGCCGGAATCCTTGTTGAGCCACTGACACACTCAGTAAAAGTAAAAGGATTCTGTGGGATGATGAACCCTGTTAGACTTTAGAATCATCCTTCCTACAGCCTTTGGAAGCTTCCTTGCAGACCAGCTTCACCAGACGACCCACCTGGGTGCCACCAAACTGGCTGAACTATTTTCTGGTACTTGTGGACACATTCTCTGATTGGATAGAGGGCTTTCCCTCACTGTGGTAACAGGTTTCCTACATGAGATAATTCCTAGATTTGGGGTGCCTCTGTCAATTGACTTAGATAATGCTAAATTAATCTTAGAGACCTGTGAAAACTAGCCCAACATCTTGCCACTGGTCCTCCTCCAGGTTAAATGTATTTTTATAAGATGGGTTTCATCCTTTATAAGATTATGCTCAGAAAGTCCCCTCCCCTACTGCCTGGACTCAAGGGATCCTATTCTAAATAATTACTAGTCAATCTTTATTAAAGTATCTCCAGTCTCTCTAACAGGGCCAGGCTGCAGCCACTCTAATGTCTGAGACATCTTCCCAGTTCTGTCCTATACAAGCTGCCACTTGTTCCATCCAAGGGATTTGATATACATCAAGAAGTTCCCAAAGGAGAGAGGCCTTGAGATCCTGGTACCACCACTGGTTTGACTGGACTCCATGGCTGATCATCTTGCTTACAGGTCTTGCAATTTCTCTTTCTTCTCCTCCTGGGTCCAATGATTGGGACTTGTCTACTTAAATGGTTGTCACATTATCAAACAACAGAAAGCTTCTGTCAAATTGATGTACTGGAGAGCCCAGTACAATCCCCTGCCCTCTGAGGATATTGGAGTCAATGCTGTGACTCTGCCGTATGGCCAGGGGAAATAAAATGGCAAAACTGCCCCCATTTTGTTGAAGCTGAGTTTTGCTTTACCCTGTGATTTTGCCCTGCCACTCCCACTGAAGCCAGCCTGCCATAAAGGTCTCAAATGCAGTTTCAGGGGGTGCACTGTTCCCACAATGCTGGGAAACATGAAAGTAGCCAGTAGCCCGTCCTCCCACCCAGCTACACCTGCATCTCCATGGATCCCATTGTTTCTGCAATTCTGAGAAACTTGTTTTTCATAACCAAAACATTTGTTAACTGAAAATCTCTTTGTTGACCTGCCCCTGGCCTGGTGTAACTATGGTGATTTGAGGTAAATATGGTGATTGGCTTTGCCCATGGCATGATGTAATTGTGGTTTTAAACTTTAAAAAACCCCACCCTGCCTCTCCTTGGGGTTGAGAGTTCTTTTGGGCTTAGCCCCCTCTCTGACAATTGGTTATTGAAAAAAGACTCCTAATTCGGCCATCACTATATGGTGTTAGTCTGCGCCTCTCGGGATTGCAACTTGGGCTTCTGTCATGCATTGACCAGTAAACATTCCCCAGGTTTGCAATTGGAGCATGGTTGTAGAGTCGTCAGGTACTGACTGTAGGCCATTAGTTGTCTCCATTTTCAGTGGATAGATCCTCAGTCATCAGCTGTACACATAGATTGGCCAGCTTCCAGCGTGATCAAAGCAAAGCAGTGGGCTTGAAAGGTAATCTTCTCAGGATCCCTGACCACCACCTACCTCCCTGAACATTCACACAGGGCAGAAGTCTTCAGTCAGGAGTGAGGGATCCATACATCTATACCTGAAACTTTTAGAGTTCTCAGATGTACCAAGTAGGGTTCCTTCCACGTAGGTTTGGGGGTACCCCGTGTCAATCTTTTACCCATACAAGGACTCTTGGTTTGGGGGGATCTCCTGGGCTACTTGTGGGTAAGAGAAGTCTCTCTAGCACCCACTGATGCAACTGGCAGTGGAGCTGCAGCTGAGCATGGATCATTTTCCATTTCCTTCCAGTCTCTAGGGGCTCTTATGAGGGGAGGGAGGGTCTACTGAACTGAATCTCATAGTTAGAGCTTAACTTCCACTGGGGGTGATCATCTTACCCATAAGAGAGCCATAGGAAATACAAAGGTCCAGGGCAATCAGGTCTCCTGATGAAATTAACTTAGGGCTTGTTTTAGGGTCTGGGTCACACATTCTACTTTTCCTAAGCTCTGAGGCAAATAAGCTGCATGCATGTTCCATTTGATGTATAGGGCTTTTCCTTGTGTGATTTCAGCCATGGAGGCAGGTCCGTCGCCTGCCCCAACTGACGTAGGTACTCCATACCTGGGGAAGTTTTCAGTTAGCAATGCTGTTCTTACATCCCTGGCCTTCTCAGGCTTGATGAGATACGCCTCTACCTAGCTGAAGTAAGTGCATACAATTACCAGTGGGTGCTTACAGCCTCTGCTCGGTGGTCGTTTACTGAAGTTTATTTCCAGATCTACAAATCAGCCTTGTTCAGTTGTTTGTATTCCTCATAGTTGGTGGGGCCTTTATTTGGCATTGTCATGGACACGTGATTGTCATCTTGGAGTTACAAAACCCCCTCCGCCGAGTGTGGGAAGTCTGACCACATAGCAATGGTGGTTTATTAGAGCCCCTAGTGCTATTTTTCCCATATGGGTATCTTCATGAAGTTGATGAACCATGGAATGGACCAGGTGGTCTGGGACAAAGGGGTGTCTGTCAGGAGGTAGCTGCTATCAATCTGAGCTCCTGGTTCTTTTCTGTTTCCTCATCCAGGCCTCCTCTTCTCACGTGCAGTTCAGATGCTTGGGTGGGGCTGAAGCCATTACAGTTTTGCTGAGAGACTCCTGAGCAGTTGCAGCTTGTCTTGATTTCTCCCTGCTCATCCATTTCCTTTGGTAATGGCGTCTTCTCCTTTCTGGTGCCCTCAACATCAGTTGATAGCAATGGCCACTAAGTCCCAAACTGCTTATAGGAGATGTAGAATTTGTTTGATTTTTTATTGCTTTTCTTCCTGCATTGAGAAGTTCCCTTTTCTTACCAAGGACCCCATGCACATGGAAGAAGGCAAAGGCATATCTCAAGTTTATGTAGATGCTTACCCTTTACCCCTTGCTTAACTCTAGGGCCCTGATCAGGGCTAACAGGTCTACCTGTTGTGCTGACCATCTTCTCAGGAGGGCCCCTGTCTCTATTACTTTTGCTTACCACCACATATCCTGACAGATGCTTCCCATTTGATAGCTACTGCTATCACTATAAAGAAGTCAGTCTGGGATGGTAAAGTCTGATCTGCAAAGTCTATGCAACTCAAATCCTCATCTGTTTTCTCAGTGCAATCATGGTCTGGAGGTCCTGGATCAGGAAGTAGGAAAATGGATCAACTTAACATGTTGACAGCTTCTAGACATATTCAGGAATTTTCACGTAAGAGGCTTTGGTATTAGCTCACATGCATGGTGAGGCAGTGATATCCTCAGTAGTTCATTGAGGCCACGACTGCATGCAGGTCCTTGAGGTGTAGGGATTGTGTCATAATCAGTTTGTCCAACTCCTCAGCCAGGAGGGCTATGGTCACTAAGCTCTTAGGTGAGGTGACCATTCAGCTGCCACCATGTCTAATGCCTAGACAGGCCACAGGTCACTGCCAAGGCCCCACATTCTGGGATAGGGCTCCCAAGCATCATTCCCTTCTCATGTACAAGCAGGCTAATTCTCTGGCCACATCATGGAGTCCCAAGGCTAGTGTCTCCAGCAGGACCTTCTTGAGAGTCAGGAAGGCATCTTGTCCCCGTTCAAATGGTTCCTCCCCATCTATTTTAGCTTCATTAGAAGGGTTAAGTGTTAGAGAGCAGTCAGGTATCCAGATGTGGCAGAAACTGGCTACCCCAATAAATGCTTGGGTCTTTGAGATTGGTAGGACCCAGACTGCTCTCATTGTTTGGGCCCAAAGTCCTGGTGTTATTTTGAGATTTGGAGCTCCAAATATTTAACTTCTTTTTTGCAGATTTGGGCCTTCTTGAGGGATACCCTCTATCCAAACCCTGAAGCAGATCTAGTGCAGTGTTTCTGCTCTCCTTTTGCATTCCTCCAAGTGTGCACTTGCCAGGAATAAATCACACTCATATTTCAAGAGTGTGCATTTTACTTTCACGCTTGGGGAATGTGCCAGATCATTTACTAGGACTTCCCCAAATATCATGTGGTTAGAGCACTCAGGTTCAGGTTAACTGTGCCTTTTGACAAGTGGTGGGGCCCTCCCATTCAAAAGTGAATATGAACTGGCTTGTGGGTGCCTGGTGGATGTAGAAGGCATCCATCAAGTCATGCATGTGAGCCATCATGCTTCAACATGTATGAGGCCTAGAAGGGTGTAAGGGAAGGAGACCACCAGGTGGTAATGTCTGTGACCTGGGTGATGGCATGTAGGTCCTGGCCTCATTGGTACCTGGTTTCTTCACAGGGATCAATGGAGTATTCCAAGAAGATTGGCATGTTCAGAGCAGTCCAGATTCTAATAGTCTCTGATGAGCTTGGATGCCAGTCTTGGCCTTCTGAGATAGGGTTAGTGATGGGCCCTTACTAATGGGCTCCAAAGAGCAACTCCACTACTACAGGTGAACGGGTGCTGGCCAGCCTGGGTGGGGTCTTTTCACAGCCCATAACTGGGGAAGTGGGAGCCTCAAGCTTCCAGGACAGAGTCAGTGCTTGTGAGGGGTGAGCATTGACTCCATTCTTCCTGTTGGGGAATTGTGACTGACAGGATCAGAGAAGTGGTTTCCATGGATCTCTGCAGTTTGAGGCAGGTTGCCATCAACAAAGAAGGTGATCTGTATCCATAATTAAGACAACAGGTCTCTTCATAGAAAAGGTACTGGGAACTCTGTGTGACAAAGGATTTCATGTTGTCATGGTGTCTTCTCATGACACAACTGTGGGATGAACAGAAGGGGCACCTGGTTGGGGAGTCCAGAAGTTCTTAATTTTGTTGTTGTCTTCCCCAGCCGGGTCCCACTGCTCTTGTAACAACTGAATATTCAGTGTTAGTGTCCACTATAAGTCCATTAAATGGTCCCTGACTTTCATTTTGACCATGGGCTCACAGGGGCCCAGTCTTATTTGGCCTGGTCTGTCTCAGTCAGAGTCAATTCCAGCCCACCCAATCAAGTTGGTGATAGGGTTGTTGACCTGATATGCAGTACAATCCTCTTTAGGTCTCCAGTTTGGTCTTCTTTCTCCTCCTGTCCTGTTGGGGCCCTCATCTTTATAGTTTCCAATTTGCTTGTGTAAGCACATTGATCTTTTTGTAGTGTGTGACAGTTTGAATGAGAACGTCCCCCATAGGCTCTGAGTATTTGGACATTTTTGTCCCCAGTTGGTGGCACTGTTTTGGGAGGTCTTAGAAGGTGTGGCCATACTGGAGGAAGCACGTCACTGGGAGTGGGCTTAGAGAGTTCTAAGAGTCACTCTCTGCTTCCTGTGCCTGCTAGAAGATGGGAGAGCTTATCTTCACTCCTCATCCAGCCACCTCTGCCACCATGCCTCTCCACCATGATGGACTGTAATTCCATGAACTGTAAGCTAAATAAACTCTTCTTTTTATAAATTCCCTTAGTCGTGGTGTTTCTATCACAGCAATAGAAAAGTAACTAATACAGTGTGAATGTGGTGAGTCTTGGGCTTTGTCTCCATGTGGTCCCATCTAGAATTCAAAATAGCTAATCATTCCAAAGCAGCCATCATGAGGGCTACCTTTATTTCATCCTGTTGTCTGCCTCCCTTTGACAGTTAGTTCCTGGTTCATGAACACTTTGTTGGCAAACTCTAACACCTGCATTTCATCCCAGAGAACCCCTCCTATTTTCTGTAACTTTCTCCAAGTATCCCTTTGAGCCCGGCCTACAAAAGCAGAGATCATCATTCACTGACTCTCTGGGGCCTCAGGGTCAAAGGAGAGTACAGATGGAATGCCTACCACGGTCTTAAGAATCAGATGTGCGCTCATCTGGCTCCTGGAGAATCTTGGTAGTTTCATACATGCTGGTAGGTTTCTTTGCCTCTCCTTTTAGCCCTTCTAGGGGAGCCTGACATAGCTCTCTAGGCTGGCCATACCACCCTCTGACTTAGGGTCCCAATGGGGATCTTCTAGGGAAGCATTCCTGGCCCACACCGCTGCACTCATTTGCCCTGCAGGGACATGAACCAGCAACCATTTCTAGGCCTCACTCATTAGCTGGTCCTCAGTGTTAAGGAGGATCAGAAGAGCTGCTAGCAGTCTCTGCAGGTGGGGAGGTGAGTCTGACAGATGAACTCCACCAGGGCTGGTGTAGCCTGAAGTTTCTCAGAGTATGAGAGGTTACGGTGCTCCCAATTTAGCAGATCTGTGGTGTAGAAGTACTGGAAGCAGGAATTGGGCTGTGCTCCCTGGATACTCCCATTCTGTACCACGTGCTGAGGACCTCCAGTTCTCTCAGAGAGGCATCTGAAGCACATATTGCTTCCTCTGAACTAAACAGAGGTGCCTCCCCATTTAGTCAGGTTCCTTGTGGCTTAGGATGTGACACCAATGATGACAGACTCTGACTGGAGAGAGCTTCTGCCATGGTAGAGGAACATAATCCTTAGACCCTTGGGGAGATAGTGTGGTAGTAAAGTATCTGGCATTAGCAGGGGCTTCAGCTCTGGGTGGGGGAACATAAGGATGTGTTTACATCAGGGGTTCATCTGGTCTTTCCTTGAATATTGGTGGAATCTTGGTGGGTACTTGGTTTCCTGACTGGGATTGAGTCAGGAAGACTTCTGCTCTGTCCCTGCCTGCCAGCACAGAACCATATCCAAGGTGGCCAAACCAATGCAATTTGTAGTCAAGACTATCTATGGAAACAGGTTTGGGGATTCTGGTTCCCTGGTCACCACCCAGCGGACTTAGAAGTTGTCCAGCTTTCCTGGAGACGTCCTGATGTAGTACTCTTAATAGCCTTTTCTTAAGAATTTTGATCACATAGTCTAGAGAGTGGGCTTGGTGGAGGACACTGTGTTGGCAACACAAGACAAACACAAAGTCCTCTTGGGAAGATGCTGCTCAGGACAGAAATCATGTCTCCTTGTGGAGGTTTCAGGCATCTCTTGGCAGGACTATCTATGGAAACAGGTTTGGGGATTCTGGTTCCCTGGTCACCACCCAGCGGACTTAGAAGTTGTCCAGCTTTCCTGGAGACGTCCTGATATAGTACTCTTAATAGCCTTTTCTTAAAAATTTTGATCACACAGTCTAGAGAGTGGGCTTGGTGGAGGACACTGTGTTGCCAACACAAGACAAACACAAAGCCACACACACACTTACACCAGACAGAAGCACTCCCATGAGACTCTAACTGAAGCAGGTATAAAAATTTCTGGGAGTTGATTGGGTTCCCCTTCCACCAGGTTGGTGTTCTGTCTAGCTGGGCCCCCAAGGATTCTTACCAGTTCCTGAAGACCTAGATGATTGGTCTACTTTCTCTGTTGGGTCCTCCAGGCTGTATGGTACTGATTATGCATCATGCATGGCATACGGAGTTTCAGTTTCAAGCAATTGGTCAGGTGGCACCTTGCAATCATCCTTAAGTCTTGCCTAGCTTCAGCCTTCCCCACAGTGGTAGTGGCATCACAGGGCCAGCTTTGTTTGAGGGTATGGTGGTGTTTTCAGATCAGGGAACCAAAATCCTACAGCATTCACAGTATGCAGAACAGGCATCAGAGACCGAATGGAGAATCACATCTTTATTCATGCCAACAAAGATTCAGGGGCGTAACCTTCAAAGCCTGAGCCTTGGACCACAGTTATTGAAAAACATAAAGTCAGTTCAGTGTCATTCCAGACCTAGTCTGTCATTGGTGGGTTTAATGTGACTTCAGGCCATTCACAGGGATTTCTGGCCCATGTGCCTGGAGGTCACACACAGCAGCTTCCAGCCAGTGAGAAGAGTGGGAAACACCAGTGGTCAGTGTGTTTACAGAAGCAGAACAGCAGGTTAGGATGGGCAGGTTGTTCAGACAGCTGCATTTCAAGATAAGGCATTATGGTTCCATTTCTCCCTCAGTTTAGACTCTCTGACTCAGCAGGAGATGACCCAGGACATGCTACAGGCCACTCCCCAGATGACAGGCTTTTCCCATGCTCACGATGCCTTGTCCTGTCCTGATAAATCAGGAGGCTTTCTTGCTGGCCACTTATGCTATGTGGTTGAAGAGTTAGTTGTACTAGAGAACTCACAAACAAGATGCCAAAAAATATTAGACATTCCTGCTGTGTGGCAATTTCTTCCAAGGTAAAATAAAAGGATGTTGGTTGAAGAGTTAGTTGTACTAGAGAACTCACAAACAAGATGCCAAAAAATAGTAGACATTCCTGTTGTGCAGCAATTTCTTCCAAGGTAAAACAACCGGATGTTCCAAAGGGAATAAACAACAGGGTGTTCCAAAGGGAATAAACAACAGGGTGTTCCAAAGGGAATAAACAACAGGGTGTTCCAAAGGGAATAAACAACAGGGTGTTCCAAAGGGAATAAACAACAGGGTGTTCCAAAGGGAATAAACAACAGGGTGTTCTAAAGGAAGGCCGACAACTGATGAGCCTCAGGAAGTCCCTGAAACTGACCAGACTCACTAGGTCTCCTCCCTTCCGGCATATACATGCTCTAAGGACTGCTGAGAGATGAGCCAAGCCACTTGGAAGAAGCAGAGACAAGCTGAGCTGCCTGGAAGGGACCCAGACTAGCTGAGCCACTCTGAAGACACTCTCCAGCCTGTCAAGCTGCCTGCACTCTGTCCAGTGAGCTCCAGGTTTTCACTTTCATGAGCAGTCACTCAGGCTGAGGTGGACTCTCCGTTAAGCAGCAGTTTGAGTTATTCCTGCTCCTATATGTGACCCCTCACCCATATTCCTGTAGTAGCCCAAATAAACCCACTGGCTCACCTTGTTGGATTTTAATGGCATCCTTGCTTTGGAGTGTCAGTTCGCTGTCTGGAGTGAGTAGATGTTGGTTCATGTCAACCCAGGAATAGTGTAACACAACACCTCCACCCACTCCATGACTTATGGTGTCTCAACTTAGGCATCTTCAACTATAATGTTGCAAAATGATGAGTACTCAGTAGAAACTATTCCAATGCTGAGTCTCTTTTTTATTTATTTTTTGTGTATTTCATACAGAACATCCCAATCTTATTCATCTTTATACCCGCATCCTAAATGGCACCCTCCCATAACAGCCCCCCTCCCCCCGCTGCCACTGGAGCTGGGAGGCTCTTGGGCCACCCTAGTCAAAGACTCAAAGTAAGGTATCTCCTGTCTGGCATTGTTTCTTGTTATGTAGCCTTTAGCTATACACGTGGACTCTTACAGATATATACTGATCACTTTCATCTTTGGTTACACTTTCCTTTTGGGTGTTTTAAGATCACACAGTTGGTCCAAATAAACCAATTGATTTTTACTCTTAAGGTCGTTTGAGGATCTGTTCCTCAAGGGTCACATGGGCTTGTGAGGAGCCCCTGGCTCCTTTCTTTTACTTTCTTTTACCAGTTCTGCCTATGTGAAGATAAGTCAAATGTCCTGCTCGATCATGGCTAGCTTCACTTGGAAGCATGGAGGAAATGTTTCCCCTGAGTTGACCCTCCGTTTCGTAGACTGGTCACTGGTTCAGGTCCATCTGGTGGGGTCTCCATGGCCTCCCTGAACGAGAGGACAGGTGACTGACAACAGTTACAGAACATTTTGAGAGACTAAGTTCCAATGCTGAACCTTGATCCTTTTCTAGGTTGCCTTGTGTGTGCTCAGTGTTGTTTACGATGTTGAGCAGCAGCATCTAGGAACAGCTCCTAGGCAGCAATCACAAGGCAAGAGAAGAAACAGCCCTCTCTGGTGCTTTGCCTAAGCTCAGGTATGTCACATGCACAAAACAGTATATACACACCCTTACTACACACATGCATACAAACATCTATGCAAAGTACATACACATGGATACCTTCTGTTACCTCAGTGGTGCGTTCCTTGCCGTTATCGTACATTATCCATCACGAAGGTCACCCCATCTCTGCCACAGAAGGCTCAGTATGCACACAGCAGACTTTCAATCACATCCTTTGTTCTCTTACCTGCTATAATCTGTACCCACTGGAACAGAGCAACTCCTTCTGAATTGACAATGGGATGTCAACACCCACCCTTGGGGTGTGAGAGAAGTCAGGATGACTCTTCAAGGCTGTCATTCTTTGGAGCAAAGACTTACCCGCCAGCTGATATGTTGCAGTGGCTCCTGCTAATTTGACAGCATTCACTGGAGACCTGACTATAGTGCTGATATGTTGTCTGTGCCAAAATCCCATCAACAGGCTTTGCGATCGGGGCTCCGGTCCTCTGAGTCCTGAGTCCATGCCCCCCCACACTATCAAAGACAAAAGGGCAGGGATAATTCACTTTTAATCCTCAGTCTACAATCAGCTGTGCCTCCATCTAATGGTTTGCATTATATTCATGAGAACTTGAAAAAGGAAGAGACATGAGCCATTTGGGGAAATCTGTGGCTGGTTATATTTAATTGTGTGCATGCCACGGAATGCATTTGAACTCTTGAAAAAGAAAAGAGCTGAGAGCACAGAGGACCCTGACAGTGTGTCAGCTGACCCAGAGCAGGAAATGAGCCACTTTGGAAGCACTTAGTCGCAAATCCCTGTATCATTATGGCACTCCTCACCTGGGAGAAGAAATGGAGGTTTTCCAAGCAAACTTCTGCTGACTGGAGAGTGAACCAGCACTAAGACCTGTCTAAGCTATGTCTTCATATGTCAAGCCATCCAATGGTCCTGAGGAAGCATCCCCAGGAAGTCTCAGAAAGGGCAATTGGGTAGATGGGAGACCTAGGAACTCTTTTGAAGGAGACCCTCCACTCTCAGTCCCTGGGTTCTAACAGAACTGAAGCAGCCACAGTCTGGTCTCCCAGGATTTCTCCCTCCCAGCTTTTGTCATGCAATACCCTGGTCCTCCTGGCCAGGCCTGCTCACAGTAATCCTTCTATAGTGTCTCTGTTCTGGGACCTGATCAGAACTGAATATCGAAGCAGAATTTAGGGCTGCAGTTGAACTCTGAGTAAAAGGACTCCTGGAGCAGAGCTGGCCTGCACATGATGCTTTTCTTGTGAGACAGCAAAACCAGGATAAACAGAGGCAGGGAGGAACAGTGCCCAAGGTCTGTAAGCCCAGCTGGAACCCATCACATGAGCTTGATCTTGGACTCATCAGACAGATGCCAATGTGTCCGTTGGGTCCTGTGTTTCTTGATCCACTGTGAAGTTTTAATTTCTGGTTGTTTGTTTAGGTTAGGCACAAACTGGGCCCTAATACGCTCATGTCTGTGAATACGCCACTTTATACAGCAAGAGGGAGCCTATAGATGGAATGAAAGCTGCTTTCCAGAAGCCTTAAGACAGGAAGATGGTCAGCCCAAGGCACTGGCAGGAGCCAGTAGAGGAAGGGAAAACAAAATAAGTGACGTACAGTCTGGTTGCCAGTTCTGAACCTCACAGGCTCTGTGTAAGAATAGGATGGGCCTCCGGGAGCCACAAGTGGTCTGATTAGGAGGAAAGGAAGGATCCATGAGAGGAAGTGTGAAAGAGAAGAAAGACCATGATCTTTTTCTTCCTGGAGTTTTTAGAGTGACTGAATTTCCTATTAATTAGAGATACCATAGCCATGCTGTCAGTGTAAATATGCAGCAGATTCCACACATGGGGCTTGATAAGGACTGCAGAGTTGGCTGGTATCAGGAAGCAGTGCTGCAGAGAGGGAGAGGGTTGGCTCACAGGGCTCACCAAAATCAAGTTCACTTTATATCATGAATGCATCTGGAATAGACCTAAGATTATATATAAATAATTTAATGCGTTGAACAACTTCCGATCAAATATTAACACAGCATCAGGAGCAAATCATTCTCTACATGTGTCTGT
>NW_008334665.1:445954-455039 GCF_000622305.1 Nannospalax galili | reverse complement strand
ATAATATGCATTCCTTTTTTAGATGGTTTATTTATATTCATGACATCAGATCTCTGTCCAAACATCACCTTTTCACCTTTTATATATTAAATGATGGGTCCGATAGGGATACACCTTTATCTCACCTTCCTCCTTCCAATTTCTGGTATCTCAGTCCAAGATGAAAGGATAAATTAGAGACTTTTTAGGCTGTTCTGAAGTCCCTAGTGTCATCTACATATGAACTTGAACATGAAAATCTCCATGGAAATTCAGGGTGAGGTAGGTTGTGTGAAATTCAGATATTCCTGTGACCCCTAGGAAAACAACAATAAAACTCCCCTCACTCAGAAACCACTAAACAGTTTCCAATCATAACCTTAAAACTATAATTTAATGAATGCTACCATTATATTAAGTCATTGCTCTGACAGTTAAAGAAAAATAGACATTAAAATGAATTTTAATTCAGGGGCTAGAGAGAGGACTCAGCATTCAAGACTACTTGCTGCTGTTACAGGGACCCACCTTCTGTTCCCAGCACCCACACAGCAGCTCACAACCATCTGTAACTCCAGTTACACAGGATCTGACCCCTCTTCTGGCCTCTAAGGGCACAGCACACACATGGTGCACATAGGTATATGCAGACAAAACACTCATACATATAAAATAAATCATTAAAAAGCTCAGCTGAGCCTTGTTGGCCCAACCTCATGTGACAATAAAAACTGCATTCTGATTACAGGGATCCATGGAAGGAACTCATAGATAACTGTGTGAGCAGGTATGCACTCTGTGTGTATGCCAGGCATGTGGGTATTTAGAGATGGTATACAGTGGGGACAGCTGGGTCATTCACTGCAGTCTCTATAATTCTTCCACACAAAATTAAACAAAGTGATGATGTAAAATCTAAAGCTCTTGCAGTAAAAATAAGAAGAAAATGCCGGGAATTACTGGTTCATAAACACCCTCACACTCTCTCAGCTTCGTTATCTGTCTGGGTCCCCCCAAAGAAACAGCCACAGCAGGCAATGCACACTCATGACCTGCTGCCTGCACCCTGCAGGAACAGGACAGCTGCTGGGATGTAATTTCCAAGTCTGAGGGTCTGAGAAGCAGGGCTGGAAGAGGACAGATGGCCCAGCTCTGCAACTCTGCTTCCTGCGTCTCCTGCTTTAATTGATCTGCATGTTGCCCACTCATGTGAATGAAGGCTGGTTATTTTCATTTAATTCACATGCCAATCTTTTACAGAATCACTTTTACCACCTTTTACCACCACGCCCCGAAAAAATGCGTTACCAGTTATCTCAGCATCCCTCAGCCAAGCCAAGCGAGACCATCACCGCCGCCCACCGGATGGACAGATGTTGCCAAACGTGGAGATCCAAAGAGATGCTCCACACAAGACACGTCCATGCTGGGAACAGCCCATACACCATAGTCAGAAACACCCAGACTCAAATCTGAGGCTCAGGAAGGTTGCTAAGCCCTGACATCAACCCCTAAGAAAAATGTGGCAGTGTTGTCAGGGATGTTAAATGCTTAAAGAAACCAACTTCAAAGTACCCAGCACAGGGCAAATGACAGAAAAGCCTATATCCAAGCATGTGGTCATGGGAAAAGCAATCTGTCTCTCCGTCAGAAGTTCCTCCCACAGTGGTGACCTTTCATCCATTCTCAGATGCAGTGCCACCTGCCCTCTGCCTCATTCAGGTGACCAGAAGGCAGAGGAACACTGAGAGACAGAGACCCATTCCCCAGAACGAAATCAAAGCAGGAGATCTTATCCCACTTCCATCGCAGCCACTAAAACTTTATTTTTCACCAGACTTTATCAGAGGACTTCTGACATTTTGAGGCAGAGAGATAAAACCATTCTCCAAAGAATTATCAGTGAGGAGGTAATTGCATCTTCACACCAGGTCGCAGCACACCCACATGTGGCCAGCAGGGCCAGGTGAAGAATTGGCCACTGACAGAATGAGCCAGGAGCCAGTGCTAGGGTGATGGAAAGAGGGTTATTAACTTAAATGTCTAGTCTGAGGGAAAGAGCGTGTTAATAATCCAATAAAAACTCCAGAGAATTGCTGCTCCATGTACTTTGACATTTTAAAAATGGATCACTCAGGTAAATCTTTGATGACCACACTCCTCCCTTACAGACAGCTGCTTTGGAACTCATAAAGACATAGAGCGCTATAAAGTAGCCGTCTGTGTATCTAGTCACTTAAAGATCAGCCAGAGAAGCTTGTGACAATGATGCAGTTTACGGCCAAAGCTCAGCCATGGGACTGACATCCTACCTCACTCATAAATGCAGAAGGGGAAGTTTTGTGTATTCTTCTTAATTTCATTCATTCTACTAATACATCAAGAACACTTAAAGATTTTTGCCAGGTAGGTTAAGGTACAAATAAAATGTGATATTAATGTAACACTGAACACAGGTTTCAGTATTAGATGAAGTTTGTCTAGGTTTTAATTTTATGACCCTCGAATGAAAACTAAATAATAAGCTACCAAACCTTCATTTCTTCTCCCTCTCTCTCTCTCTCTCTCTCTCTCTCTCTCTCACTCTCTCTCTCTCTCTCTCTCTCTCTCTCTCTCTCTCTTGCTCTCTCGCTCTCTATATGTCATTAGTATGCTTGATCTACATTAAATCTATATCAGGTATCATTTCAGTAGTGCAGAGGGCAGCTGGTGCTGTAAACTCACTCCTAAGGTCTGTGCTCCTGGAAAAGGCTTCAGTAACTTTCAAACAAATACTGAAATCCTTTCTCCATATGAAAATACTAATATGCCTCAGTCCAGTGCTAACAGAATCCCTTTGATGGGTTGCTGCCTAAAACTACAATACTGCAGATAAAAATGCTTCTTAGGCAAGTGTGTGTATGTGTGTGTGTGTGCACACACGTGTCTGTGTGTGTGTGTGTGTATGATAGTCTTAGTGTCAAGTTGACACAATGGTTGAGGGAGCCTCAACTGGGAACTGCCTCCATTGGACTGGCCTGTGACCACGTCTCTGGGGCATTGGCTTAATTACTGAGTGATGTGGGACGGCCCAGCCCACTGTGGGTGGTGCCAGCCCTGGGCAGGTGGGCCTGTGTTGTATAAGAAAGCAGGCTGAGCATGGGTTTGGGAGCAAGCCAGTAAACAGCGTTCCTCCATGGCCTGTGCTCCAGCTCCTGCCTCCAGGTCCTGCTCCAGATTCCTTTGGTTCCCCAATGTATTGTGACCTGGGAGATGTAGGCTGAATAAACTGTTTCCTCCCCAAGTTGGTATTGCTCAGAGTATTTTGTTATAGCAATGGAGAGACAAACTAGAACAGATTTTGTGTGTGTGTGTGTGTGTGTGTGTGTGTGTGTGTGTAATTTTAATCGGCATTTCTTTGATTACTACCAGTGACGTGTACAGCGCTCAGAGTGGATTATTCCAAGTGGCATAGCACTCTCCCTTTCTAATTAATGAGTAATCTGTGAGAAGTTTCAAGTCTAGAGCTCATTCACTGTCCAATGGCCAGGGCTTAGTACACTGTACTGTGTAAAAATCACCTTTAAAATCATTTGCTGAATACTCTACATCACCTTTTTAATTGAGCCATTAAAAAAGCAAGAAACAGAGCAGATTCAAGACAGAGGAGCATTCGGAGAGAGCATCATCTGGGAGCATCAGTCCATGGACCAGCTGGAATGGACCTTGTCACTCAAACAATTCCATATTCACCACGGACGTCTGTTAAATTTGTCAAAATGCAGATGCTCCTGCTTTCTCTGACCAAGAGTTTGGTATAAAAGATGTCAAGGGAAAACTTAGATTAAAGGGATAATTTTTAACCTATTCTTTAAATTTCAAGTCTATTTTAATAAGCAACTTTCAGTGAAAGCTCAGAACCAATAACAAATTGCTATACATTATGAATTCTTTCAAATCTATGAAACAGAACTGGAGATTTTATTGGCGATGTTTTAATACAGGCTTATGGTGGAGGGTTAAGAGAAAAAAAGTGCTCAGAAGCGAGAAAGCAAGCACATCCAAGGGCATTGGTACGGCTCTCAAAGCGAGAGTCACAAAAAATAAGATGCACCCAAGTGTGGGCACAGACTCCTCTAGAAGAGTCTCCTCTCCATTTTTGAAAGTAGGATAATTATCACAGATAACTTGTTATAATGTAATGTGTCCTGATTAAATAGAATCATAACCTGTGCTTGGTAACCTAATCTGAAAGTTTTCTGTCCCATAAAATCACTGAAGTCTGAATATTACCTCCAGTAAGAATTTAAAAATGGGCGGCACCCTGGTGACTCAACAGGAAAAGGCACTTGCTGCCAAGCTTGAGGACCCGAGCTGGATCCCCAGGACCCACATGGTGGAAGGAAAGAACCAACTCTCCCAGGTGTCTCTGACCACCCACCACAGGTGTCATGGCATACACCCCCCCCATACACACAAACACAGACATATTAAATGACAAGTGTATTGAAGCTGGGGTTTGTAAGGGTTCTCATACCAGAGAAGGGCAGCGAGCCTGCCGGACGCAGCTCTGTGCTAAGCTGGGGAGGTGGCTGCCCAGCATTTCTCCCTCCTCAGCTTGCATGGATAGAGCTTTCTTCCATCACAGGCTTCCCTGGACACTGTAGGTGACCACGAGCAGATGAATAGCTTAGCTTGAAATTCTACCTGTCAACCATGGGTTGATCTCATTCAATGTGACTTTGTCTTACACACACACACACTCTCTCTCTCTCTCTCTCTCTCTCTCTCTCACACTCTCACACACACACTCTCTCTCTCACACACATACTCTCTCTCTCTCACACACACTCTCTTTCTCTCTCTCACACACACACACTCTCTTTCTCTCTCACACACACACACTCTCACACACACACTCTCTCTCTCACACACACACTCTCTCACACACACACTCTCTCTCTCATACACACACACTCTGTCTCTCACACACACTCTCTCACACACACTCTCTCACACACACATACACTCTCTCTCTCTCACACACACACTCTCTCTCACTCTCTCACACACTCTCTCTCACACACTCTCTCTCTTTTACACACACTCTCTCTCTCACACTCTCTCTCTTTTACACACACTCTCTCTCTCACACTCTCTCTTTCACACACACTCTCTCACACACACCACACTCTCTCACACACACTCTCACACACACTCTTTCTCTCTCTCACACACTCACTCTCTCACACACACTCTCACACACACACTCTTTCTCTCTCACACACTCACTCTCTCACACACACACTTTCTCTCACACACTCACTCTCTCTCACACACACACTCTCTCACACACACACTCTCTCACTCTCTCTCACACACACACACTCTCACACACACACTCTCTCACACACATACTCTCTTTCTCTTCTTCTCTCACTCTCTCTCTCTCTCTCTCTCTCTCTCTCACACACACACACACACACACACTTCCTCCTTGCTTTGTTTTGTTTCGGTAGTTTGCTTTCTGAGACTACACACAAGACGTCCTTTCTAATCAATTTTGGGCATATCTATGCCTACTCATGTTTGAATGATGTGTGGTTACAACTGCATAAAGACAAGTTCTAGAACTTTCCAGTTGTCCTGAACCCAGACTGTGTGCAGACTGCTGCGTGCGTATCCATTTCAGTCTCAGAAAGATGCACTCAAGCAGATGATTCTGTTGCCTTTTCACAGATGAGAAGATCCAAGCTCACTTAAAACCTCAAAGGATGACTGTCTAAATTGCGGGGTGTGAGAGTTAATCATTATCAACCTGACTGGATTACAATCACCATGGAAACACACCTCTGGCTATATCTGTGGTGGTTTTCCCACAAAGAGTTAACTGAGGAGGAAAGATCCCCCTGAACGTGTGTGGCACGTGCCATGGTCTAGGGTCCCAGACCGAACAGAAGAGAGGAAGTGAGCTGGGCAGCGTCCATCCAACTCTTTCCTGACTGTCAGCTCAGTGCAACCAGGCCTTGCCGAGCCTCCCCTGCCATGATGATAAACCGTACTGTTCAGCTGTGGCCGGAACAAACTCCTCCTTCTTAACTCCCGTTTGTCAGATAGTCTGTCCCAGCAACAGATTCACCAAGTCTGGTTTTGAATCACATCCACAGTGCATGATGCCAGGTCTTGTATATTAATACTTCATTTCCAGAGCAGATTCATTGGAGCCGAAGACAGTGTGCGTACAAACAGCACCGAACTGCAGGAACCCTCAGTCTGAACTTGGGTCGCTCACTGATCTGTTGTGACATGAAAGAAATCCCCTCTAGCTTAGTAGGGGAGGAGTTTCTTCATCTGTAAAGCGCTAGGAAAATCTGATTTAAGAATCCATTGCAGTAACTGCATTCCTCATCAAGGTATTATTCGGGGGTTCTCCACAGGCAGCCAATAAAATGAAAGTGTGTTATGTAGAGGAATTACTGGATGGCCTCACATAATAGGGGTATGGGGGTCCAACAGTGGCCCTTTGTGGCCTGAATTCTTTCCAGACGATAAGAGCCGAGACCCCATGACAAGCACACTCAGAAGTGGACCCGGATGCAACATTTAGCCTCACTCTCTCCATTGCTATGAGGAAGATGAAGGACATTTGCGTAATGACAGAGTTAGTATATGACTGAAATGGGATCAAACCTTGTCTCCTAACTCCTAACCTAGCATAATTTTCACCCAAAATAGCAACTTAGAAAATGCAAGGCATAAAAGCAAGCAGAAATACAGGCCTCGGCTCTCTCCTGCTCACAGTTACTTCAGGTGCTCAAGCGCCTGTGAACCTAGCATAATTTTCACCCAAAATAGCAACTTAGAAAATGCAAGGCATAAAGGCAAGCGGAAATACAGGCCTCGGCTCTCTCCTGCTCACAGTTGTTACTTCAGGTGCTCAAGCGCCTGTGTTTCAGATTATCCCAGTCACCCCTTCCTGGACAGCACCCAGCCCAGACTGCCCCAGGCTGGGATCAGCCTGCACTCTGCACCCACAGATGCCTGCCTACCACCCATCTCCTGACTTACTGTCATGGCCCCTGACAGTCAGACATCTTCCGTTCCTTCCTTGACAGTTCATTATCTAAACACCTACGGGCACCTGTTTCCCAACAGGAACCTCTGTCACTTTATAAACAGCAGTGAGTTCAATCCTCTCCCTGGTCTTTTAGACTGTGGATCAATCCCATCATCCCAGGCAAGGATAAGGATCTATGAAGGGCTCATAGTTCAAAGCAGGTTCAGACTCAGCAGCTCCTCTCTGTGATGTCTCTTCACAGCTCTGGGACGTGGGGCATAGAAACACGGTGGCTTTGCCTCTGCTTTCCCAGAGCCCCTTGGTTTTCTTCCAACCTGCAGGCAGCCAGTCTCTCTGATTCCCCATCTGGAGCCATTTCTCACAGAACAGCCCTTCTGGAACTCTCTCAGAGCCCCTTTTCTTCACTCCCTGGCTGTCCGCTGGCTGCAGAGTAAACCAACAGCGGCTTCTACATGGGTGTTTTCTCTGAAATAGATACACTGGCCTGCAGTGCTACCTTGAGTCTCCGCTTACTGCTTCAAGGTAAACTCAGTCGCCTTAAAAACTGAACTTCCTCCAGGACTCTGCTACCCACTGCAACCGACTGTTGAAGTTCACCATCCACACAGCCACTCACATTAGAAAGCTGGCCTCGTGCACTCAGGAGTGCCAACTCAGAACACTGTCCTGGATGCTGTGAGGCTCAGGGTCTCTGCTGCTGGCTGCTACAGAGTCTGTGGCGCAGCGTCCTAGCGCGATTGCTGCTGCAGACTCTGCTGCGTCCAGTCTTCCGTACGGGGCTGTGATTGCTTCTCAAATGCATGGAAACGTTTTCCTTGAGGAAAATCCTCCGCAGCTCTCTCCAGTAATCAAGATGCAGCACGGAAACAGCCATGGGTTTCCAGGACTTTTCATGATCTGACCCACAGTTTGGAACGCAACCATTTTCAATACAAGTTGACATGCTTAGGACTTTTGGAAGATTTGCATATACAGAAAGAGATTTCATGAGCTGAGACTCAAGCCTACACATGAAATTCACTTATATTTTATATACCCCATGTGAAGATTGCCCAAATATACTTTTATACAACATCTTTTTGCAAACTTTTATTGAATTTTTGTGCATTTCATACAGAACATCTTAATCTTAGTCACCTTTATATCTTCCCCCTTGGCCTCCTCTTACAGCACCCCCCCCGGAATGCAGAGACTCTGTCATTTGTGTTAAGGCCTATCATGTCATGTTAGTGTCCCCAGATGTCCCTCAGTGTAAGTTCATCCACTGAGGTCTAAGCTGCCTATCTAGAGACCCTCCCTTTAAGAAGATCTGCTCTTCCTCACCCAGCAGTAATCAGCTGTCAATAGTTCTTCAACTAATATTGGGGCCTGCTGCCCATTTCCACAGTGCTGTGCTGTGATTTTGCCTGCTTGAGTTTGCGTGGGTCTTGTGCATGCTGACACCACTGCCGTGGGTTCATATGAACAGGGTCCCAGGAGCTTGCAGAGCTCTATTTCCATATGCTTGTGCATCTCCTCCCTGACCCTTACAATCTTTCCACCCTCTCTTCTGCAAAGTTCCCTGAGCCCTGGGTGGGTGGAGTTTAACACAGGAGTCCTGTCCAAGGACGAGCATTCTGCAGGACACTTTGGCCATGTATGAACTTTTGTGTTCCTGGCCCTCTGCTGTGTGATGGAGCTTCATTGATGAGAACTGGGAGATGCATTAGTGTTCTCTTTACCCCTTGTTCTATGTTCCGTGAGTCTTAGGTATAAAAGTTGCATTGTAGATGTAGCTTTGATGAGTGGTGGCTGGGATACTTTTCTTTTTTACATATATTTTATTTATTATTTTTATTTTATGTGTATGAGTGTATCGCCTGCATGTAGGTCAGTGTACCAGTGTCATGCAATGCCGCAGAGGTCAGAAGAGGGCTTTGGATTCTCCTTGAACTGGAGTCAAGGATGGTTTGTAGCCATGATGTGGATGCTGGGAATTGAACTCAGGTCCTCTATAAGAGCAGTCAGTGCTCTTAACTACTAAGCCATCTCTCCAGCCCCCTGGGATGC
>NW_008334665.1:441872-445728 GCF_000622305.1 Nannospalax galili | reverse complement strand
TCATAGAGTACATCTCAATCAACCTTAACTATCTTTATGTCCCCTTCCCCACTGGCACCCTCTCATAGATCCCTCCCCCCACAATTATTACATTCTGTCATTTGTGTTAAGGCCTGTCATGTCAAGGATCTGTATTTTTAATGAGTCTACAGTTCCATGATGGCTTATAAAGTGAGGTCCAACATGGAACTTTCCACTTGCAACATCCTGTCAGTGCTCAAACTGTTCTAGATTTTGGAATCTTTCACATGTCAGAGGACTACAGATTTTAGAGCTTTGGGTTAGAGAGGTACAATTTATAAAGTTTGTTTCTTTCCTTTCAACCAAACCTTGTGAGCTGACAGCTTGAGCTAGAAGCCCTTTCAGCCTGACTGGTCCAAGCCTACTTTGCCAGAATCCGACCTCAACCTTTGAACTTAAGCACATGTACCATTTATTTTTCCGTAAACTTCTGATTCCTGGAGACTGGGTTGTAGCTACCAGTGCATGTCCCTTTAACATTCTGTGTGCCCTGCACCGGTACAGATTACCATTAGCGTCTGCAGGCTCCACACACATGGATTCAACCAGTCAGGAACTGAAAGTGTTTGGGGGGAAAATCCTTGTTAAACATGAATAGAATTTTTGTTTTATTTCTTTTAAATACAACTATTGACAAGCTGTAAGCATAAGCTAGATACTACAAGCAAGCTAGAAGTGACAGCCTCTGCAGGAGGATGTGAAGGGTTGACATGCAAATGCCATGCCATTTCCTGTGAGTGACTTGCAAATCTACAGTGTTTGGTATCCACAGGGAGTCCTGGAACTGGTACCCATGGATACAGAAGGATGGTTATATTTTAATAAAGAAACAGGTAACCGTCTGTTATTTTCCAACCAAACATTAGGCTCGATGACTTCAGCAGCTACAGGACAGGGAACACACAGGGCAGGCGGTTACAGCTGCCCCTTAAGTGAAAAAGGGGAGAGTTCCCTGATCTTTCATTCTCAGTCCTGAAGGAAACCACACTCCAAAGATCATTCTTGCATCGAATTTATCTTTTAAAATTACACAGTCTATTCCTTCACACAGGAATAGACTTTATGGAGAGAGATGAAAATCCATAGCAGGGGATTTTAGCATTTCATTTTACAAAAAGCACATGGTTAAAATAAAGACCCTCCTTCACATTCCTGACGCAAATGGACACAGAAGCCTTTTAAAGTCATTACTGCCTTGTTCCATGTAGGTGATTTCTTTTTAATCAGAATTATTCTGGGTGCAGGATATTTTTTCCTGGTAATGAACCCAATTCAATTAAGACTTACACTCCACTTGGGCTGCGAGGGATGAGAGTTTGGGAACTATTTGGCATGGAAATGATCTGGCTTTGTAAACAGTGATCCCTTTTGCAAACTTTCTGGAAGCTGGAAAGCATATTTGGAACATCTCTCGGCGAAGAGCTCTGTATATTCCTGAATCATCCGTCCTTCGAAGGTGTTTGTGTGGTGACAGTTTGATCCTTCAGATCTGCTCAAGGGCAGGGCTGTCTTATTTTTAACTTAATTCAAAAAGAACTTGGCTCTGTTATGTGACTGGATTGTTTTTCTAGCAAATCCCAAGTTCTCAGACTTCCTTCACTATTTCAATCATATCTCATTATTTCCCTTTATTCTAAACATGGGGAAAACATCATTCAAGGGATAAAATATGCTGAAATAAAAATTGATGAATCATCTCCATGAAAAAAGGGAAAAATTGATAAAGACTGAATTCACTGGAACAAAGCTCTTCAATTGTTTCTTGTGTTAAGCCTTCATTATAGCCCCCACAAACATAGTAAATTGCATAATTTGTTCATTTTTACTTGGAGACAACTAGGGATGCTGATGATGCTTATTAACTCCGTTGCTGACTGAAAAAAAGTCACTACTTAACTAAGACAATGCAGGATTTTCACAATGTGTTTTATTTGTTGTGGTACCAAGGTTGAACTAATTGCCCTGTGGAAACTAGGCAAATACTGAGCTATATCCAAGTCTATGACTCATAAATTTATGAAAGCCAATATATGATTTATTATCAACAATGTCAATGAGGAAAGCTTTCAAAATTTGCAAAGCAGACTGTGGAGATATGGTACAGGTAAAGTACTTGACACATAAACATGAGGACTTCAGTTAGAACTCCAGCACCCATGTAAAAAGCTGGGCACAGATCTTTGCACCTGTAATTCAGGACTAGTGGTAGGAGATGGAATTAGGAAGATCTCCAGAGGCTGTTGGTCAATCTAGTTGAACTGATGAACTCGAGGTTCAGTGAGAGACCCAGTCTCAATAAATAAGTTGGATAAATAATACAGGAAGGCATGGACATTGAGTTCTGGTCTCCACAATGCATGCATGTCTATACCCACATGTGCACCATACAAACACATGCATACACACACACACACACACACACACCAGATAGATAAATAGATGGATGGATGGATGGATGGATGGACAGATTGACAGATGGACAGACTGACAGACAGATGGACAGATGGATGGACAAACAGATAAAGACAGATAAAATGTACAAAGCATTAAAGAAGTATAAGACATGGGAAAATTACTGAATGAAAGCTCAGAGAAGGCAACCCAACAGTAAAGTCACCTCTCCTTCCCCAGGGAATAGACTCCTTCCTATAGAAACAGTAGTGATACCATGAAGAATTGGATGAGTTTGTTCAGTAAGAGAAATGGTTTGTAGGTCTGGTCGAGTTAGCGATAGTCATGGCCTTGGTCACAATTTAATCTATGAGCAGAAAAGTCCCCCTGAACTTCATGAGCTGGGTGTTGAGGTGTGGCACCCGCAAGCATTTATCCCCCTCTCCCTCTGTCTTCTTTACAGTAACACAGAAGAAGCCTGTGAACTCCATTTCTGAGGCTCTTTCCACAGGGCCAACACAGAACCCAAGGAGAGCCCATTGCCTCTTGAGGCCTCACCTTTCCCAGTGTGCCAGGTTTCCAGAGAAAACTATCATCTGTGTCACAGGCAACTTAGGTTACTGCTAGTGGTTCCCAGAAGCCCCGAATTATGACCCCAGCCCTTTCAGGGGCTCACAGGGTACTTTGCTTGAATCCAGAGCCCTCTTAGCTTTGGCGTCTTAATTAAATCCTCTGGTGGAGTAAAGGGGAACAATGAGTGCAAGGTGGGTGGTCCAGAGAATTTACCATTGCAATCTACAAGAGCAGATCACAGCTGCCTAGTCTATGGTTCCCCCCCCACCCCCAAAAGGATAAAAACGTACAGGAAAAATATCACAGTCTGCATTTTACAGCCTCAAATTATTGCTGAAAACCGTTTTCCCAGATCAGAACATAAAGAACAAAATCCATGTCCTAGAATAATGAGAAACAATAAACAATGAGAGCACAGGAAAAGAGAAGCTTGCTGAAATGTGCTTGCCACATTGAATAAATAAAAGACAGGCTAAAAATATGAAAGGGAGGAACATACTAGACACAACATAGTGAATGAGAAAAAGAAGAAGATAAGTACAGTTTTGGGGCTGGAGAGATGGCTCAGCGGTTAAGAACACTGACTGTTCTTGCAGAAGACCCAGGTTCGAATCCCAGCACCCACATGGCAGCTAACAACTGTCCGTAACTCCAGTCCCAGGGGATCCAACAGACTCTGTCCTCCGTGGGCATTGCACAACAGGGGTGCACTTACATACATGCGGCCAATACATGCATACACATAAAATAAAAATAATAAATAAAAATTTAAAAAATACAGTCTTGAAAATTAAGAACGGAAAAGACTCACTTCAAAAGTATATTAGAGAAAGTTAAAAACTGATGAATTATAACCTACATCAGGAAAATT
>NW_008334665.1:437735-441563 GCF_000622305.1 Nannospalax galili | reverse complement strand
CCCGAAAGACAGAGTCCAGACACCGAAAGGACAGAGGGTTTCAACACCCTCTTACCAAAATACTTACCAAAGTAAGTATTGATTATATTCTAAAGTTACGGTGCCTCTTAAAGGGCCTGAGGCATGCTTACACATTTGTATCTTGACCACAGTGACAGATCAGGGTAGAAATAGAAGAAAGGCTCAGGATGCCTGTGCACCTGGTGATTGATATTAGAAGGTAGCAAGCTAAAGACACACGCTATGCTTAGAATTGTATTGACAACAAAATGACTAGACCCGACTTTCAGAGCAACAGTGAGAAAAAGTATTTGTCAGAAGCACAGAATGAACAACACCAACGGTGAACCCCGAGCAAAATGTAGGTGGTGAGCAACTTATCAGAGCAACAGTGAGAAAAAGTATTTGTCAGAAGCACAGAATGAACAACACCAACAGTGAACCCCGAGCAAAATGTAGGTGGTGAGCAACTTAGAGTGTGTGGACAGAAAGTCATCCCTTGTTTCTTTATTATTTTTATTTTATGTGTATCAGTGTATTGCCTACATGTATGTAAAGTATATCCACATCATGCAATGCTCAAAGAGGTCAGAAGGGGGTGTTGGATTCCCTGGAACTGGACTTACTGATGGTTGTTAACCACTGTGTGGGTGCTGGGATTCAAACCTGGGTCCCCTGCAAAAGCAGCCAGTGCTCTTAACTGCTGAGCCATCTCTCCATCCCCTCTTCCACTGCTTTTAAGACTCCCCCATAATGGTGTGGACTACAAATGGTAAGGGAGTCTGAAGAAGACAGAAATGTAGAATGAAAAGAGTGATGTAGATCTTTCTGCATAACAAGAAAGATCCAGTTTGAGAGAAGTTTTTCCAAGTACATGTTTAAAAGACACAAATTTCAACAAATATATTCAAAAACAGAAAGTAAAGAGATGGAAAATAAAAATATCCCTACATCAAACAACTGTTTATATTAATATCAGTCAAATAGGCTTTAAAACAGAGAGAGCACAAATCCCTGCTGATCTCATGAGCTTGTGAGTGTTAAATAAAAAACAAACAACCCAGGGCTCCTGGGAAGAAAGTGGCAGTAAGATGTGACATATATAAATAGTTGAAAAATACAAAACACTACAAAATAAAAGAGTGGCCTTTTTCAAAATGTGATGTTTGCTCAGGAAAGGAGATACCAGGCCTATGAGATATTGTGAAATCTTGATGGACAGTGATTCAAATGGAAAACAATCACTTCATTGGAGTGGGTAAAGATGGTCAAGTTCAAGGTGTCAGTGTGTGCGAATATGGTGTGGCACCTATGGAGAGGGTGTGGAGTGGTGGATTCGTGTGTGCGTGCATGCGTGTGTGTGTGTGTGTGTGTGTGTGTGTGTGAAATCTGGCTGGTGTGTGGTGCAGGTGCTAAGCTGTGCATTTGTGGTATGCATAGGATGTATGGTATGTTTGTCTATAATGTGTACAGGTATGTGTCTGTGTATGAAATCTGGCTAGTGTATTATACGGATGCTGAGGTATGCATTTGTACTGTGTATGTGATGCACGCATAGTATGTGTGTCTATTGTGTGGGGGTCTACTGTATGTGGGAGGGAGGTGTCTGTGAGGACTTGGTGTGGTATATACAGAGACAGTGTGAAGCATGCCAGCCCTGGGCAAGTGGTCCTGGGATGAATAAAAATCAGGCTGAGTACAGGCTAGAGGAGTAAGCCAGTGAGGAGCATTCCTCCATGGTCTGTGCTCCAGCTCCTGCCCCCAGGTTCCTGTCCTGAACTTCTGCCCTGGCTCCCTTCCATGAAGAAGTGTAAGCTGTAAAGTGAAATAAACCCTTTTCTCCCCAAGTTGGTTTTGGGTCAGAATGTTTTATCACAGCAATAGAATGTAACTAAATCAGAACTTGGTACAGAGAGTGGGGTGTAAAGGAACAAACCATGATGTTTGGGAGAGGATTGTGTGTGTGGAAATGTGTGGAACTTTGGGCTGGAAAAGTCACTGAGTGCTTGGATCTTAGTGCGCTGTTCTGTGGAATGTGGAAGATCATTCCAGAAGTGATAGAGACGGTGGAGGTCTGGCTTGTGAAGCTTCAAAGGGAAGCAAAGTCTATCAGGGCAGTTTGTGTGGTATATTTTGGATTAAGACTCGGTGGAAGTAAAACCGTGTGTAATTTACTGGACAATAGATGCTGGCCAGCTGAGACTGAGAAATCAGCCGTTAACAAGAGACCATCATCCCTGAGGTGAAATCTGGACAGTGTGTCCTCAGGGTCAGCACACAGAAGCTGTGGTCCAGCAAGGACACTAAGGCCTTGCTCAAGCTGGAAGCCAAATTTGGTAATGTGTAACTGTCTCCCTGGTCGTACTGATTCTGACTGCCAAACTGAAGGGGTCATGGAGAGAATCTGAGACTTTGCACCATAATTAGACCAGGAGAGGCCATTGGTGAAGGTGAAGCCCAGGATATAGGAGAGATGCCAGGACTGTGGGATAACCACCAAGGACAGTGGCAGATGTATAGTGGAGCCAGCTGAGCCTAGGAGAAAAGTTGTATGTACTTTGGATGGTAAAACCAGAGAAGTGAAACTTTCCAGGTCCTTTGAAGCCCAGAAGATTGTGAGTCCCAGATGTCAGATATTGGGCTACACTGCTAAACTTTGGTTCTGTTTACTTGTGTGTCCTGGTGTTTCCCTCTTAATACTGTGTAACTTTCTTTTGTTTGTTGTTGTTATTTTTTAGGAACCCATAGTTACAAGACTTTGGATTATTATTTTAAGGGGACATTGAACTTCGAAAGTACTGATTTTTTTAACTTTATCAAAAATAAATTCATTTTTCATTATATTGAAGTCTTGGAAGTTCAAAATTATGGAGCCTGTTGATTTCAGTTTCTGGTGAAGATGCCTTTCCTGTTTGTAGAGAGATTCCTGGAAAGTACTGAAAATTTTAAGGATCATGGAACTTTTAAAGTTTGATATGTTTTATATTGTGATTTTAATATTAGCAAGAGATCTTGGGGACAAGAAATAGAAAGGTTATAGTTTGATAGTGATGTTGTGTTGACAAGGGGTCCACTGTGCTGGATACTTTGAGTTGTCAATTTTATATACTTAGGAAGAAGGACGCTCAACTGGGGCATTTCCTCCACGGGACTGACCTGTGAACATGTCTATGGGGCATTTTCTTGAAGGTTCAGTGATATGGAAGGGCCCAGCCAACTTTGGGTAGTGCTACACCTGGGCAAGTGGTCCTGGGTTGTATAAGAAAGCAGGCCGAACACAGGCCAGAGAAGCAAGTCAGTAAGCAGTGTCCCTCTGTTGTCTGCCTCCAGGTTCCTGACTTGAGCTCCAGCCATTGTAACCCTTGATGATGAACTGTGAGCTGCAAGGTGAAAAAAAAATTCCACCCAAAGTTGCTTTTGCCACGATGTTTATCACAAAAATAGAAAGTAACTAGGACATTTACTCTCAGATATCTACTGCATTTAGAAAAAACTCATTTTCTAAACAAGGGCCATAACAGAGGCAACCAAACTGTCTGAAAAGAATCATTTCAATTTGTTAAATCTATGAGTTGGGGAAATAAAATGCTCTAAATGTTTGCATTTCAGAATATAGACAGATCTATAAGAATAAACAGAAAAATTTTGAATTGTAATGGGAGATGCTCACATATTTCCCACAGTATTTGGTTTTCTAAAAGCACACAAAAATAAGTGTATAAGATACCAGATCAACATGATTGACACATTCATAACAAAAGGCATAAAACACTGCAGACAACAGAGGAACACATGTTTTATACATTTTTACAGGAACAGAATATTTAG
>NW_008334665.1:430178-436839 GCF_000622305.1 Nannospalax galili | reverse complement strand
TTTTAACTTAGCATTTTTACAGGAACAGAATATTTAGAAAAATTAAACATATACTTGAACATTAAAAATAACCCCTCAGCAAGTCTTAGAGAGTGTAAATTATATCAAGCCTGATTTTTTTGGCCATGTAATTAATTTTGTTATTAGGTAGGCAATTAGACAATATAAGATTACTTAAAAAACGTTATATGTTGGAAATTCAGAAATAAATTTCATAAGAAATGCTAAGTTAAAAAGAAATATTTTTTCTGATTCCTAATGAAAATATAGACCTCAAAACTTCTTTCTAGACCAAATAAATGTCTAGAAAATACATAGCCATGTGTGTTCATTTCAGCAATGGAATGGGAACTAAAAATTAATAAAGTGAACATCCATCTCAAGAAGTCAGAAAAAAATATGAGTGGAAAATATTGAAATAGAGCAAAATAATATAAGGGGAATAAGTAAAGTGGTAATGTTTTTACACTGTTGAAACTGATGAATCTCCAAAGTAGGCAAGAAAGTTGAATCAGGGATTGAAACATAAAGCATCTCCAGAAAAGTCGGGGGAGCGTTCATTATTTTATGTGTTATGGAGACAAAATACCAGATGAAGCTGCCTAAGGGAGGCACAGTGTGTTCTGGCTCCTAGTGTGAGGGGTCCGTCCATGATGGTGTGAGGGTCCGTCCATGATGGTGTGAGGGTGTGACAGGAGGCGCCTGAGATGACTGGTCACAGCGCACCTGCAGTCAGGAAGCAGAGGGCCCTGACCACTGCTACCCAGCCTGCTTCGTGAATCCAGGACCCAGCCTGGGAATTGGCACTGCCCACGTTTAGGGCAGGTCTTCTCACCACAGTTAACAAGTCTTTAAACATCTCCACAGTCTGTACTGAGGGCTCTGCATGGTGATTCCGAACACCGTCAAGTTGATATTCTAGATTAACCATGAGCCCAAGTATCAAGTAGATGAGATGTTAACCAATTGTGAGCTAAGAGGTGTGGGGTGCAAAGAGGCTAGGACAAAGCTCACAGACAGGGAGTACCTGGCTTGTGCAGAGCTCCGTGTTCAATCCCAGTACAGTGAAATCAGCAAACTAATTTTTAATAAGGAAACAGAATGAAGGAAGGAAGGACCGGCACGACGGATTACTTTCCTGTGAAGATGCGATCAGGCATGTGCAGCCAGCGAACGTCAGGTAGGCAAAACAAGTTTATTTCTTGATTTTGTGATGTTTGTGGTATCATCAAGTTCTTAAAAATATTTTAATTTGTGTTGATTTTATTTCTGATTCTATTTGTATTTAATAGGTCAGGGACTCCTATCAGTGTCAAAAATTTGCATAATCTCATATTTCTTACATAAAATGCATATTTGCAGAGAACCGTCACACATCATCCTACATTTTAAAATCACTCCTAGATTACTGTTAACACCAGTGTGATGTAAAAGTGAATGAAAGTTGTATTTCTTAGAGAATAACAAGGAAAAGCAAGAACCTGTACACAAGTGTTTGTTTCTGTTTTTCCCCCAAATTTTCTATATGGAGTAAGTTTAACCCATGAGTATGGAACTCATAGAAACATAAAGGTTATCATACATACTTGTAAAATAAAGATATAAATGTGCAGAAAACAAATGAGATTTTCAGATTAAACTTGGTTAGGAAGGGTGAGTTGTTACCTGGGCCATGTCCAGCATCATTGAGCTGGGAGGCCCACTAGCTGAGATTTGGGGAGACAAGACATGTTACTCCTTAGCGCACACCATGTTAAGACCTGAAGCATGTTAGCTAAAATTTCAGTTCACGTGACTGACTCTATTTTCCAAGTGAAGTTAATAAACCCTAGGCTGGGTTCGAGATTATGAAGAGATAAATTTACATTATCTGTATAAATCCTGAAACCTTGACCTTCTGTTGCTAGGCTATCCTGATACCCCGTGAAATGCTTAGTGGTTATTTTGGGGAAAGCTGCTTGTATTTGGAAAGCATTCAATCAGAGTGCTGGGCAGGAGAGGAAGAAAACAGCAAACTCTAGCTGGGCCCTTGGCTGCCACTGTGTTCTTCCATATCCATTCCAAGCAAGTCTGTCTCCTGCACGGTGGCACTTCCAGGTCCCCATTAGCAACTGTTCAGGTCCCTCCCTTGGCCTGACCATTTTCAGAATTAGAAATCACTGCATATGACCACATAGACTATGTAAGAATCATCCCAAGCCTTTCACTCACTGATGCCTCAGAGTACACTGCCTTAACCACAGAGGCAATAATGCCACTTAACTGGTGTTTAACATGCCTGAACTTAAGATACAACTTGTGGGGCTCATTTGATGGCTCAGCAGTTAAGAGCACTAGTTCCTCTTGCAGAGGATCTGAGTTCGATTCCCAGCACCCACATGGTGGTTAACAACCATCCATAACTCCAGCTCCAGGGGATCCGACACCCTCTTCTGGTCTCTGTGAGCACTGTAGGACATGGGTGCACTGACACACATGCAGCCAATACACTCATATACATAAAATTAAATTAAAGAAAATAATTAAAGAAAAAAAAAGATACAACTTGTTTCACACATAAGAAAAGCATCCAACTAAATGGAAGCCACAGATTCTGAAGCCCAATTTAAGATCATTTACACCTGAAGGGGCTGTTCAGCAGTGTCTACACTGCATAGTAAGCGTGCAATGTGATCACAAACCCTCACACTGCTGCACAAGTTAGGAATGGACTTCTCACCTAAAACTTCAGCACTGAAGGGAGGAAAAACAACCACCAAGTTTGCCTTCAAATGTCTCTGGAGTAAAAATAAACTTGGAAATTAGAACTTCCGCCTCAACTACAAAAAAGAAACAAAAATGTCGTATTTAATAATTTTAGACCTGGAGAAAATGGAGTGCATGGGGCCCCGACAAGGAACGAGCCCTTAGCGATTCAAAAGAGAAAGCAAGCTGGAAGCTGGGTGTGAGGACACAATGAAGATGCTCTTGGGGTTCACTTCTGGCTCTTTCAGGGCCCTGTGAAGTGACTCTTCATTCATTTCTTTGCACCTCAGTACCCGTGGGAAAAATGAGCTTTAAACACAAATGCCTCCAATCAGGAAGCAAAGGCAGTGATTTCAGAGCCCGACTCTGTGGACTTCTTGCTGGCTGATCCTGGAGGACAGACTATCAAGCACTCAGTGTCTGCAGAGGACAGATGTGATTACTCTTAAAACCCTAAAATATTACAGTGGAAATAAGGCCCCCGAGATGATCCAAGCCCCATGTTTGACACAGCAGTAAAGTGAAGTCCCAACGCTAAGGTGGCATATGCCTGGGATTCTTCCAATTTTTTTTTCAACTCACCATAGAGGATTTGAATGAAACTTTTTTAATTAAGGAAAAAAATAACACTTCTTGATAAATGTTACCTACTTCTATCATTACTGCAGTTCCCTTAAAATAGAGGAACCATCTATTTTATCCAAATCAATAATCAGAAGAGAAAAGAAGAAAAAAATGGATCTATCCACCATCTAATTTAAGCCATTTCATATCAAATTCACATTTTTCAGATTGAAATGCAAAGGAAAGAGAGGTACAGAGAAGTTTCTTGCCCAGGTTTATATTGCAAGGTAAGTCAGAAATGAAACCAGAGGCCATTCTGCCTTTACCTGTACTATGTGAGAAAAAAAGGAAAAGAAAAAAGAAAAAAAAAAAGAAACACTCAAATTCACCCTTCCTCAAGTCCTGGCTTCAGAGGCAAATGTAGAGGTCTAGCCTCATCTCCATCATAGTAAACAAAATTAGGAAAATGCTAACATCCATCAGCTGAAGAATGGATAAATACAATGTGACGTGTCCAAAATAAGGAATATTACTAAACAATAAATAGTAATAAAGCACTGGTGTACATTACCACATGAAAGAGCTCAAAAGTACTGTGCTAGCAAAAGAGGCTTGTCCCAATAAACCTTATAATGTACGGTGCTGTTTATGTGGAATGTTTGGAGTAGCCACAGACAGGGACAGAAATCCGATTGTTAGATGCTCAGAACTAGGGCACATGATTAACGGAACTGGGGCAGGGGTGATTGTCTTAAAGGGTTTGTTGGAGATGATGAAAGACTTCATTAGATTCGAGGCACAGATCTGTAAATTCTCTAAACGTTTAATTGTGCACTTTAAATAGGCAAGGTTTGTTATGTGCTAACTGTATTTCAGTAATACTGTAAAGATTTAGTGCTTAAGGTCTGTGGATGGTGTCAAAGATCCCTCATAGTTAATTCCTATGAAATTCCTTTAAGCTCATCAACCACCATCCAAAGACAGAATTTCAGGTAAGACAGAATTAAATTTATGGGACCATTTTTTTTTCATCTTTTCTCTTCTGATTGTTGCTTTTGGATAGCCTCTCCAGGAACATTTTCCTTTCTCCATGACCATAAAAATTGTTATTTTCTTTTTCTTAAAAGATAGGAAGTTTTAGATCTAGGCCTGAGATCCATTTCAAATTACTCTTCCTGGGTGAGGTTTCAGTTCTTTCCCCCCACATAGAAGTCAGGATCTCTGGACTGTCTGTTGAGGAGAACCAAGTCCTCCTACACCTGCATCGAAATCATTTGGTGCCAGGTGAGGTTTCAGTTCTTTCCCCCCACATAGAAGTCAGGATCTCTGGACTGTTGAGGAGAACCAAGTGCTCCTACACCTGCATCAAAATCATTTGGTGCCATAACTGTGCATCTGCACCCGCCTGGCTCCATTCCTTCCTTAGTGTTTGTCAAGTGCTGCCCCTCCTTGTCACTGTGGCTGATCAGTAGATACCGAAGGCCAAGAAGACTACATCCTCCATCTTCGTCCCCCTCAGACGTTTCCTGGATGTACTCACGCATTTAAACTCCATAAACTTTTATAAGACATGTATCAGTGTCTCACTCAAAAGTGCCACTGCTATTTTGATAGTGACTATACCACTATCTATAGCTGATAGAAGAGAGCAATTTTATTTATTTTATTTTGTTTATTATTTTATGTATATGAATGTATTACCTGCATACATCTAAGTGTATACACACACACACACACACACACACACACACAAAATAGCTGTAGATGTGCAAATAAAAATACAGCCAATCATAATCTATGCAAACTATGGGCTGTATATCTTGAATTACTCATCTGGAATACATCTTTTGTGCAGTGATTGGCCTATAAAGTCTTAATTTATTTGTGTTCCCAAATGCCCTCCAGTGTGAGTCTATCCTTTGGAGCCTGGATAACCTACCAAGGGGCACACCCTTATAGGAGACTGACTTTTCCTCCCCTCCCCAGCAGCCTTGGATTTCCAATAGTACCTCATGAAGGGTTGGGGATTCTAACCCACTTCATTCCTGTGCTGGGATTTTGTCTGGCTTGAGCTTTCATGAGACTTGCACATGATGTCAACATTGCTGTGAGTTCATATGAGTAAATACTCAGCTGTCTGAAGACTGTTTCCTGTGGTCATCCAGCACCACTGGCGCTTACCATCTTTCTGCTCCTCTTCTGCAGTGATCCCTGAGCCCTGGTATTGCCTCCAATGTTTTAAATGCATCAATGCCATAATCACTCCCACATCTCCTCTGGAATCAGAATTTTGCCTTTCTCAGATAAGGTGGCAGTAGACGGCCTATGGCATGTGGCCAGTGGAACCCCACGAGTGTATGTCATACACTGGGAAGTATTTTTATTCTCTCTGCTTCTAACTGAAACTTGTTTAGAACTGCTGTTGTTGAATTTTTATCATGGTTCTTTGCTTTAGATACTAGATTCTTGTAAACAGCCAATGCCAAGTCCCAGCATCTGTTTATTTGTACTGGGGTAGCAATCCCAGTGTAAGATGCAGCTCCCCACTGTTTATGCATTGCCATAAGCCATCCATCTGAGAGAATTTATCAAAATCACTATTATTTATCACTTATTGTCAAGTATACAATCACTCACTGCACTGAAGATCTATTCCAGATGAATAATTCAAGATATGCACCCCATAGTTTGCATAGATTATGACTGACTGAATTTTTATTTGCATGCCTACAGTGACGATCACAGAAGAGGCCTGCTTACCTCAGGAGTTTCCTAATGTCAGAGAAGTCCTATGAAACTTACTTTCTTTGAGAAACCTCAGTCTATTGAAATAAAGAAAAAATTAGCATTAAGGCTCATCGTTCATCCTGAGATACAAATAAAAAGGGAGACAAAGATACACTAGCTCCCGTGACCATGACTGCAGGCCAAACTTGTACACATACTGTATTGTGTTGTGTTACACTGTATCCTAATTCTGCAGGAAGCTGGAGGCAGAGGGGGATTAATCACAGGAGACAAAGCAGTAGCAAGTGAAAGCACAGGCAGGAGGCAGCCCAGACTCCACAAAAGCCACAGAGCAGCACAGACCCTGCCTAGGGAGCAGTCCACAGGCTTCTGATCTGCCAGAGGCCGCCAGCATTCTGTGGTAAAATTCTAGCAACCATCATTGCTCAGGGAAACCGAGGGAGCGGGATGGCCTGGAAAATCAGAGTAGAAGGTTCATCCATGATGAAGATCCTAATTCTTCCCTGATTTTCAAGATTATTTTTTGTAAAATGTTTATTTTTGTTTTATGTGTGTGAGTGTTTTGCCTACACGCATACAATTGTATGCACACCATATGTATGCG
>NW_008334665.1:410548-430015 GCF_000622305.1 Nannospalax galili | reverse complement strand
TGCTGCTATGGGGAGGGTCTCCCAGCCTGGTAATTGAAAGGTAGAAATGAAAGAGGAAGAGGTCATATGAAAAGAGGGAAAGCCAGGCGGCAGGAAGCAGAGCCACAAGAACCATTCTAATTAATGCCCTCCAAGGGCAGCAAAACATGCTTCCACGTTTGTGTTCAGTCCTATAAAAAGCACGCACCTAGGTAGAGCAGATAGAACTTAATGACTATGATAACTATGTTGCTGATTTATGTGTTATTATAGGACACTCGTAAAAGCGTCCATGAGTTTTTTGTTTTTTGTTTTTTTTTCCTTATCCTTTCAGAGGAAGCTTCTTGATTGCATGTGAAGTAGTTACTGTTCTGTTGCTGTGATATAAAATTCTGGCAAAAACAAGTTAAAGGAGAAAAGTTTGATTTGGGCTAGAGGTCTAGAGGGGACATAGTCCATCATGGTGGAGAAGGCAGGCAGCAGGAACATGAGCTCAGCCTGCCAGTCAGGAAAATGTCAGATAACATTTACCCACACACAGGAAGCAGGGAGGGAGAAAACAGGAAGTAAAGCCAGGCTATAAACCACTGAGCATACCCACAATGACAAGCTTCTTCCAGTAAGACTGCACCTTCACCAAGGCTCCCATGGCATTCCCAAATGGCGCCACCGGCTGAGGTGTGGGAATCATCAAGCGTTCACGTACATGAGTTTATGGGGGCACTTCTTGTTCAAACCACAACAGTGGGATTGACATACACCATCTGTGGATCTCTCTGATATGCATACGGTGGCTAAAATGCACATGACACACTTCTCAGAATGAATCCCTATTGCTAAGTAGCATGTTACAGCACCACTAAGGTAACTTAGTGACCTTCTTCTGATACTAATTGTTCCTGGGGAAGGTATTCGTCTCACAAGTGACACTTGGAAGGAATGAGAGTCACTGTGAGCCACGCCCATCTGACTTTGTCACCTCTGAGAAAGGACTTTAAAGTGCTAGAACATACTGTAAAACCGATGTTCACGCTTAAATGTTGCTCATCTTGTGATGGAATGGACCATAAACTATGCTGGAAAACACATTTAAACTTCCTATAAATCAAGACACGATTTTTCTCGGATTCCTTTGACAAAGTGAAGAACAGGAATGGACTTCATGGGAACTTTCTTCAAACACCTTGCCAGCTTGTTCACCATAGTGAGTGACTTCTTCAGTTATTACCTTTCAGGGTCATACTTCTGGATATAAAAAAAAATCTTGTGTTGGTCTCTCCTATTTTTAAAATTTATTCATTTATACCTTTGTTATTAGTTTTCATTTCTGTATTTATGTGTCAGTTCCAATTAACTAAGCAGCCATTTGATTTTTAGTAACATACATCAAAGAAAATATAGTTAGGACATTTTATTTCAAAGAGGGTTGTATTTACTTATCTAGTTCTACGTTTCAAGAAGTTTTATTTCTCTAAAATTCTGCTGAGGTGTCAAGAAAAGTCGATCTTGGCTCCTTCTGCCCTGTTAGCCATAACAAACAGTCAGAACACGTTGTTTTCCATCATTTAAAGCATTTTCAGATAAGGTTAACACAAAGATTTGTGTATTTTAATGGAGTTCAACTATTTTCACGATTTAAACTAGAGTGCTCTTCTGATGATATCTGCAAAAGAAAACGAACAAGATTTTATTAAAAATGTGTTAAAAGCCAGTTAATGCAAGATCACAGTTATTTAATATTACTAAACAAAGAAATAGTCTGAGAATTAAAAAAATGTGTTGTTTGATATCAAGGGTGAGTGTGTTCATTAGCAAGACTGTGGTGATCATTTCTCAAGGTATACAGAGATCTAGGCAGTATATAGTACACATAGAATACATATAATCTCTATCAGTCATACTTCATTAATGGTGAACTTTTAAAAATATGTTATCTCTATTCCAATCTCAAGTTGAAGGGCACTCTAATTCAGAAAAATTGGCAAAAGTCTATTTAGGAAGCAAATTATAGAACAGAACCTAAGTCTCTGCTGGACCCCAGCCCAGCACTTCATAACTGTTTTAACAGATGGCTTTGCCCCAGAGGAAATGGTCTCTTACTCATTTCTTCCTATTTCCAGTGACCTTGATTTCCTTACAAAGCCCCTGCCCCTCAGATATATAAGTCTGTTCTTCTTACAGATCAACAAATCTGAGTCTTTCTGGACTCAGCTCTGTAAAGATCCCACCACACACTTTGCCCCACTTGGGGCAAAGTCCAAAAGGTTTCTCAGCAAGGAGACCCCACCGGACACTTTCCCTGCAACATGGACCAGCATTCTACCTTCCTATCTCTGAGCAGTCTTCTCTGCAGACCTGTGAATGGGACGTTCCCCAGCAGCAGCCTCCTCACCGTCCCTCACTCTGGTTACCATATACTGACTTCGACAGTTTTAGTTGATTTAACACAGCCTCTCATATTTACCTCAGGGAAGCCCTTTCCACTGAAAGAAAACAGAAAGCAGTTTCTTAGCATTTCCTTTATAAATCACAAGGACTCCTGAACACCTGCAACAGAATCAGCAGCCGTTTTTGGTCCCTTCCCTCCAAACTTCAAGATTTATTCAGATCTCATCTGTATTTCCAAGTCTTTCCAAGACACTTCAGGACTAATTCTCCCTCCCTCCCTCTGCCAAAAGCATCCCTTATCTGAGCAGTTCGTTGGCTCTGACTAAGCTGCATTACTGAGTTAATCTATACCTGCAGACCTAATCGTTACAACTTCCCAGAGTACTTACTTGTAGAACTATGTTCAGTGTCTAACCATGTAATAAATTCAAAAAAAATCTGGAAATGGTTCTTCTTTCTACTTATATATTGTCAGGTTTTTCAAGGATTATGGATAGATTGTACATTAAAATATAGCAGGTAAAGTATGATTCACAAACAAAGCAGTAGATTCTCTTATAAGAAAACAGCATCCAGGAATTAGTAACACGGCTTCAAGTGTGTAACACTGTATGGGACATGGCTTCGAGTGGGAAACACTGTACTGGACATGGCTTCGAGTGGGAAACACTGTACTGGACATGGCTTCGAGTGGGAAACACTGTACTGGACATGGCTTCGAGTGGGAAACACTGTACTGGACATGGCTTCGAGTGGGAAACACTGTACTGGACATGGCTTCGAGTGGGAAACACTGTACTGGACATGGCTTCGAGTGGGAAACACTGTACTGGACATGGCTACATGACTTCATGTGGGAAACACTGTACTGGATATGACTTCATGTGGGAAACACTGTACTGGATATGACTTCAGGTGGGAAACACTGTACTGGACATGACTTCATGTGGGAAACACTGTACTGGATATGACTTCATGTGGGAAACACTGTACTGGACATGACTTCAGGTGGGAAACACTGTACTGGACATGGCTTCAGGTGGGAAACACTGTACTGGACATGGCTTCAAGTGGGAAACACTGTGCTGGACATGACTTCAGGTGGGAAACACTGTACTGGACATGACTTCAGGTGGGAAACATTGTACTGGAGGAAATCATAACTGTTGAGAAATCTTATGATGATGTGTTTACATAGCAAGATCCATCTGGCATTCAGATTGATAAATAAGTTTTAAGAGTTTGTTTCTGCCCTAATGCAGCCAAATGTAATATTCTTCCAAGAAAATACCAGGTGAACTTTTTCAGAATAATCCAAGGGTGAGTATGAGACATCAGAAAACTCTAAGTCACAGAAGTGCTGACTCAAGAAACAGAACGGTGGCTAAGCCTGTGCAGACTGGAGTGACTGAACTGGACACCCAACCTGCCCGCACATTGACAAGTATGCAGACTAGTTTGTCAGGACACCATAAGGAGCCAGAAGCTCTAAATGTACACAGAATGAAGGAACTTGGATTCCTCTTTTAATAAGAGAGTTTGGTTATAGTTCAAAACAATTAAAGGCCATTTGTGAACAAAAGAGTCAATAGGAAAGGGAATCTCTCCACGCCGGAAAGGCCTCCCGCCACATTATCATCCGCAGAAGGAAAGAAGGTGAAGGGGTCATCTGTGGCTACGCTGAGTTTATTCCCATATCGTTTATAGGACTTTTAGCTTTCTGAAGATTTCTGCTATGGTTGTGCATAGAAGACTATGGATGTTATATTCTGATTGTGAACCATTTAACATTACAGAATTCGTCCTCTGTTTTATCTATTTTATTTAATTTATGTTTTTTTATTTTTATGTATACAAGTGTTTTGGCTACATGCATGTAAGTGCACCATATGCCCTCAGAGGCCAGAAGAAGGCACTGGATCACCTAGAACTGAAGTTACAGATGGTTGTTAGTGACATCCTAGGTGCTAAGAACCAAACCTGGGTCTCCTTTGTTGTAAACAGTAATTTTTAGCCTGTGACTTCATTTTATTGTAAGGTTATGGCTTGTGTTGTTATGATTATCTTTCCACCTACCCATATTCTAATCATTTGTTTATTTATATTTCCTTGCTGGGTGTTTATCTACACATTATTTTTATCCTTTCTTTGAGACAGGGTCTCCCTGTAGCCCCAGCTACATAGATGAGGCTATACTCAAACTCACAGGGATCTGCCTGCCTCTGCCTCCCGAGTGCTAAGACTGAAGGCAAGGCTCAATACATCCGTCTATTTTCATCTTTTAAATTTTAGTTGATCAAATCTTTGTTTTGTTTAATTATATATAGACATTTAATTTTGTCTTTATCTTTAAGAATTTCATACATATACACAATGAAATATAATATTTTCCTCCTCCAGCTCCCACAATGTCTTCCAAAACACCCCCTCCCAACTTTAGGCCTTTTTTCTTTTGATAATACATTAAGTCCAGTTAGCTATCCATATATGCATGTGTGTGGTGGCAGCCACTGGATCATGGAAAATCTACCAGTGACCACAGCCTCCAAACAGAATGATTCCTGCTCCCCCAGCCGCTACCATGCTCCTCAATAAGGGGTGGGGCCTGGAGGTTTTCTACCCCATCCGTGGTGGAACTTTGGCCTACTTGATCTTGTGCAGGTCTTGTGGAGGTAACCACAGGTACTAGAAGTTCATGATTGCATTAACCATGGCATGCCCAGCCTTTCACAGCACTCCACCCACCTCTTCCAGATCTTACATTCTTTTCCCCTTCTCTTTCTCCATGTTCCCTAAATTTGGGTGGGGGGAGTAACATACATGTCTCATTTCGAGCTGAGTACTCAGTCTCTTACTCTCAGTGCTTTGACCACCACTGCATCTGCCCGTTGACTCCTGTCTACCGCAAAAAGAAGCTTCTCTGGGGCTGGAGAGATGACTCAGCAGTTAAGAGCACTGTCTGCTCTTGCAGAGGACCCAGGTTCAGTTCCCTGAACCCAGATGCCAACTAACAATCATTTATAACTCCAGTTCTAGGGAATTCGATGCCCCCTTCCGATGTGGGCATTGCATGGCACAGGTACACTTACATACATGTAGTCAATACACTCATACACATAAAATAAAAATAATAAATATTTTTAAAAGAAGCGTCTCTGACCAAGGTTGAGAGCAGCCCAGTTCTATCAGAATAAGCATAAATATTTAGAAAGCAATTTGACAGCTGGACCATTTAGCAAAATAATAATAACAAGCTCTGCCCTAGGGCCCACGACCTCGACAGCCCTGGACTTTTGCCCAGCACCCATGTCATGGCTCACAAGCACTTTAGCTCCAACTTCAGGAGTTCTGATGCCTATGGCCTTGGCAGGTACCTGCACTCATGTCCACAAACCCCCACGCAGACACATATACACACACATAAGTAAAAATAATGAATCTTAAGGAAAAAAAAAGAGAAATGTTCCTGTAATGTACATTATATTGGTAAATTTTCACATGCTGTTTGAACTCAATGAGAAGCTATGGAGGTGGAGCTGCCCCAGCACTTCAGACCCGAGGACGTTTGTCTCAAAGTGCCCACCAAGGCCCCTTGTGTGGTTTGACCACCCCCCTCCCAATCTAAATTTTCACATGCTGTTTGAACTCAATGAGAAGCTATGGAGGTGGAGCTTCCCCAGCACTTCAGACCCGAGGACGTTTGTCTCAAAGTGCCGACCAAGGCCCCTTGTGTGGTTTGACCACCCCCCTCCCAATTCTGTGACAGAGAGGAACGAGAACAGCAAATCATATGAGAGTAAAAGCATTGAGAGCACCTAGAAGGTGAACTATGTCCAACAAAGGTTCTTATTATCTACCCCACAGTTAAACACTCTCCTCCCTACACTAGTAAAGATAAGCTGGAAGTCAGGAACTTCAGCTGCCTAGACTTCCCCAGTTGATCTATGTTGGATGCCATAAGCCCTGGATTTGACAACTAATTTTCTGTTATTTGTTCTCTCACTTTGAACCTCACCAAGGGGACATTCTGCTTTTTCCAGGACTCCCTATATGGTGACTCCGGCTCACTCCCTTAGAGGAACTTCCCCAATCAGTCTCTGTTGGATGTGCTGGGTATCCAATTTGAGGATGCTTTGCTATCTAGCTAGCTAGCTGGCTAAATAGCTCTTGTGATTTATTCTTTTATTTTGGCTTGCTTAATAAACACACTCATTCAAAACCAAAAATACGGCTATCATAGATCCTTCTCCAGACTGTATACAACACTCTGTTTTGTTGATCAGCCCCAAAGGAAGTGTTTTCCTGATTTAAGTATCCACTGGAGACTCACATGGAGGAGGGCTGGGAAGCCTAGGGCTCCAGCTGGAGGGTTTCCTATGACCCAAGCTTTATGTGGGAGTTTGTTCAACACGTGCTTACATTTAACTCATGAGGGCAGAAAGGAGCAGCGTGAGTTTATAAACACAAGGCTCTCCTTTTGCGCTGAGTTGCTATTTCCCTGGTTTGGCTTCAGTTCTCTGATCCTCAGAACCAACCCAAACCAAGGAAGCTGAACACGAGAGCTGGTGTCCCATCATCTGGGAATCATTTGATTCCCACCTCAGAGAAATTTCCTCTGAGGACTGTGATAACAAGTGGAGCTTTCTGAGGTGTGCAGCCGCGTCCTTTCTCCGAGATTACCTCGCTTTCTTAGACTCCAGAGCTTTGCGCACTTCTCGTCCGGAATCTGGGTTGGGGTTTTAGCTGTCCCCTACGGCAGTGACAATGGGACGCGTTTATATTTTGTTTTGTGTATTTCGTCTGTTGGGTAATTTCCTAAAGCACGTGGTACAGATAATGCATTTGCATTTCCACATTCTAGATGATGTTCCCTTTTGTTTTCCACAAATCAGTTAGTCCCAGACAGGAATGCATGTCCTTCCTTTAGGCTTTGATCTCTCCGTCATCCCATGGACATTTACTTAGCTGATGGAAGGTTGGGTGGGAAGCACAGTCTCCCAGTTCTAAGTATATAACTCAAAAGTTATCGCATGGATCTTGCCAAACTTGACAGGTGTGAGGAGTGAGACCCTGAGTCACAGCTGCCTCTGGTATCTGGGTCTCAGAATTGAAATACTGGGACACAGAAGACAACAGCCTTGAGCAAAACGTCAAGCCCAGGTGCCTCTAGACTTTGAAGCAAAACCATCTCCATGGGCTTAGTTTTGATCACTGGAACCCAGCTAACCTTCAGATTCACAAGAATGCAGATACGGGGTGTTTTTATGCTACTGACATTAAAGACAGATTGCTACACTGCAAACTAGAAGGTTTAATTTGGTTTTGACCCTCTCACCAAACTAAAAAAGTCTGTTTTATTTTGAGCCCTACAATCAGCATTGGACCCACACTGTATCCCTGTGGTAGCTCAGTTCTGATGAGCAATGTGTCTCTACTTGGACCACGCGGTCTGCACTCTAATTTCCTGTCCGCACTGGAGCCCCTTGTTTCCTTCAATGACGCATCTTCATTTTTCCAATCCAATGGGCCAATCCCCTCCTTGTTTACTTTCCCTTGTAGGCTCCATGACCTCATTCAGTCTCATGACAAAACTTGATCTACATATTGATATTGTTCAGATAATCAATCACAGGCCTAACCTTCTCCCAGAGCTCTGAATCATTACAGCCAGAGGATCACTGAGCCTCTCAAAGTTTATGTAAATAAATTGCTTTTTTGTCTTCCAAACCTGGCTCTTCGTACATGCTCCCCTGTCCCAGAAAATAGCAAACTTCACCCTTCTTCTCGCTCAACCTTTAATGGCTTCTTGTTTCCTCATTAATTAGGAGTCCCTCTCAGGAAGCATTCAGCACATCCCAAGTCCTGTGGTTCCTGCAGGAAAACATGGAGTTTTCAACAGCTCACAACTCCTCCTGACATGTGACCTAGAGGAAGTTCTGCATTTGTATACAGGAAACATCCACAGATACAGTCAGGACATTCACAGATTCTTCCTAAAAGCACATACATCAAGACCAGGAAACTGATGGTGGAAATATACAAATGAATCCACTTTTTGAAAAGAGCAGGTTTACCTGCATGGAAAAGTATCAAAAACAATCTTTGACACCTAGAAGATCAGAGACGTTCGATAAAGGAAGGGACACCAAAAATGAGCAGAGCATGATGTGGGATTCTCTGACACACACAACTTGCAAGTGAGCAAGAAGTGAATTCTGGGGGTAGAGGTGATCCTTGGGGGATTCATGGTAATCGGGAACAAGGAACAACGGAACATTCAGAAGCAAAATGGATTATAAAATCAGAGAATATGCGCTGCACCCGTGTCAAGAAAAGATCCATCAATTATAGGAACAATGTTAATATGCCAATGACAGACCTCTGTCTCTTGAACTAAGATGCACAAAAACTCACCCAGAGTCCCTTGGCACTCCTGCTCCAGGAAGATCAAATATCACAAAATAGTCAAAGTAGAAACAACAATAAACTCACCAACTTCCCCGTGAAGCTACTTAAAGAAGGCCCCAAAAGACACTGGCAAAATGTGTCCCAATGCCGATAGAGAAAGAGGGCACTGCACAGCCGCCTCTGGGGAGGACTAGCCATTTGTAGCTAAAACAAGTGTTTCACCAGCAATGCAAAGGCTTATAACAGAGCAAGTCATGAAAGAGAAATGCTTCGAACTCAGAAAACAGTTGATGAAAAAGAATTGTTTTTAAAGTAAAGAGTGTCTAAAAAGAAAGAAGAAAAGATAAAATAAACAATAAAGCTTTATCTATAGTGTAGTATATGCTTTAAAGAATTGCACCTAGAAAGTAAAGAAGATATGAAATGATTATAATCCAACTCAAGAGTGAAAAAATTCAATATAAATCTGTTTAAAACTATAATCCAATGCATCTTTTAAAAAATTAAATACCCGAGTTTAAATATTGTAAAACCCACCAGCTACTTATATGAAATTGATCTGAAAGTCTATAGTGTAGTATATGCTTTAAAGAATTGCACCTAGAAAGTAAAGAAGATATGAAATGATTATAATCCAACTCAAGAGTGAAAAAATTCAATATAAATCTGTTTAAAACTATAATCCAATGCATCTTTTAAAAAATTAAATACCCGAGTTTAAATATTGTAAAACCCACCAGCTACTTATATGAAATTGATCTGAAAGTTTCAATTTCAAGGCTTAGTCTAAACATGTCTATTTGATTTTAAAGTCAAAAAACATTTCTAAGTTTCCAGATGAAATAACTAAGCCATCTCCAAAGGAAATGAAATCAGGCTGTCGTCAGAACTATAGAAGGCAGCGCATCAAAGGCACAAGGAAAACAACATTTTAAAGGAATTTAATAAGAAAGCCAAGTATTAAATTTAGTTGAGTTAGCTTGCAAGCATTAATGTATTTTAAAAAAGGTTTGAAAAATGTAAAAATTCAGGAAATGCTGCACTCCAGACCTCTGCACATGAGTGATGTGGATCTGGCTCGAGTCCTGAGGCAGAGGCAAGGAGAGTATGGCAGGACAACTCGGGAAGAGGGAGCAGGTGGGCACCCCCTTCAGTGGTTATCACCTGAGTAATGAAAAAACTTCACTGGAGTTTGACAAAGCACAGAGCAGGTGGTAAGGTAGGAAATGAAAAAGACTAAGGCCATTCCTTTATTACAATTATAAAGGCAACCACTGGAATGAACAGGCACAATTTACCAATAAAATAGACGGTGAAATAAGTAGGCACTAATGTGCAATGAAACACAGTAAATCTAATTTTGAAACTATACAGTAAGTATAACAAAATTTATGTTATGTCAATGGATAAATACAAAAAGGCTAAAGTTAACTATTAATAAAAGGGTTTTCAGATTAATATTTTTTTAGATTAATGTTCACAGAGAATTTTATGCTGTAGGGAAGAGGTATACCTTAAAGCAAAAAAATCAGGAGTAGGCAAAAGCATCACAGAGCACACAGGGTTTGGGAGACACAAGGTTGAATAGGCTCAGAGGTTTCAAGGGGTGGAACAGAAGGAACATTTGACCGTGAAAGTCCAGTTCACAGAATAGACACACAACGTTCCTATATTTCTGTACATCAAATAATATTGAAAGCACCATCATAAAGCAGAAACTGCAGGAGGTATACAGACATGGATTGCTCATTATTAATATCGACCCTCAATGCAAGGGACTGGTCAAAAGACTAAGTCCCTATGTGGGAGGCGGACATTACCAAGTGAGTTCAAAAAAAGTTCAGGTATGTCTAAGGTTAGCTCCCAATAGAAGACAGCATATCTTCTTCTCAAGTATACATTGAACACCTGTGAAAGACGTGACAGAACATCTACACGCCTCCGAGAGTTGAAGAGTAATTAGAATCCTGTAACAACTGTGCTGCGCTGTTATATTTGGTCCACACCCTGGGCACCAAAGTGTGATGCAGACAACAGCATAGCTGTGTAGATCTCATGACTGTGCCAGCCAGTGCCTGAACCCTGGGTACACTGGCATACGTGCCTTCGGCCATTCAAGTAAACAATCCATTACTCCTACACCACCTTTCATCCACTGTTTTTAGCAGTTCCTGTAAGCCCAGGTGCTACAGGGCCCTAGAAGAAGCTTTCAATACTCCCTGCTGCACTGGGGCCACAACTGGAGTCTCTCTCCTTTCCAGGAAGCCTGCATTAGTTACTGTCCTTGTTGTTGTGACAACATACCATGACAAGAAACATTAAGGGAAGAAGAACTTGCATCTGCTTACAGTTGGAGAGGATATGTTCCATCATAGCTGGGAAGACATGATGGCAGGACCTCTAGGCTGAGCAGTCATACTGCACCCTGATCCAGAAAGCAGAGCGAACAGGACGTGGAGCCAGGCTGTAAAGCGTCAAGGCCTGCCTCCAATGAGTCATGTCCTCCAGCAAGACTTCACCTCCTATAGGTTATACTGAACATTGTCCCCAGCTGGGCACCAAATGTTCAAACACATGAGACCATGGGGGACATTTCACACTCAACCACAACCAGGTCCCTACACATCTAGCATCATCTTAGGGGCTGGAAGTCCAGCCCTACACACCTAACACGGATGGCAATTTAGGCCTCCAGGGGTGATCACTGCTGGAGTAGCTGCAACGTGACTGTCTAAAGAAAATACTAGCATGGTCCCCTTCAGACTTTGTCTTCATAATTCAAAGTGTACCACATGTTCGTTTTAGTAACTGTCATAATTTCTCAACACAACCCAAGATGTAGATAAATTCATCACTCCGTATGTGCTAATTTGCCAATTTTATTCTACGCTGCCATCTATATAAACCAAGATGTCTTGTGGGGGAACAAACAGTGCCTCGTGTAGGCAAATCTTTGCAAGTTTTGTGTTCTCCTGCAGCATAATGGCAGGAGGACCCTGGAAGAAATGGGTTCCCACTCCGAGTTGCCCTTAGACCATTATAAACAACCCAGACCTTGCAAATTGTTAGATTAAGGACAGCAGAAAAAGGAAGGAGTTTAAAGTTTAGAAATAGGAGTCAGAGCCAGACCTGCAACACACAAGGAATGGGTTCCCTGGATTTAAGGAACCTTGCAAAGGCTGATAAGCTCCTCCATGCAGAATGAGTATCTCATTGAAATGAGGAGCACTCTGGACTCACACAGGAGCTCTGCTGCACACAGCTGCAAGAGTTAACTCCCAGCCAGGGTCCGGTGTCCTTGAGGGTCTCTCTCCCAAGATTATTTTCTCAGGCAGGCACGTTATCTATAGCACTAAAGAAGACAGGTGGGCTCCATAAACAGTGACTAGTGGACAAGGCTTGAGAAAGGCCAGGCTTGAGTAAGGCCTCCAATGAACGGGCCAGTTAGACACTTTGAGGGATTTATGGCTTTCCGTAATGAGGCTTGTGGCTCTTCTGAAATTCATAATTGTATCACATGTTGCTAAGTCCACATTCCTTTGTACCAGTGCCTTTCTTTCCCCTCCCTCTGTGAACCCTGCCGGCCCTGTGACCCCTGCTGGCCCCGCCTCGCCTGCCCTGACCTCAGATAACACTAGCTGTTGCCAGTCAAACACTCTGGAAGACCAACAACCACTGAGTCATCTCCTACTCATTTATGTTTTCATTTTGTTTGAATTTTTACCGAGTTATAGTCAGTGTCCTTTCACAAGCCCATAACTGGCTGTTTTCCACTCCCTAAGTGTTTCTTTCAGATCGCTGACTGCTCTCCAGCCTCCAACTTCCGTCCCTTCCTCAACTGTTATCAGCTGGCTTCAGATGAGAGAAGCAACACAGAGGTGGGATGGCTGCTCGAGCTGTCCTTCTCCATGGCTCTTCTCCACTCTTACAACCTGTGTATGTCACAGCGACCAGTGAACTGCATAGACTAAGCTTCCTGAAGCTCTCCTCAATGAAATTCCTACAGACAGATCGCTGCCGGATCTCTCCTTGCAGGGGAACTTATTCTGAGGACATTAAACAAGGAAGAGCTGCATAGAACCTTGCGCAGAAGGTGCTGGTCCTCAGCACACAAAGCAACCCAGAGTGGCCGGTGGAGGAGGCCTCAGTGTGTTTCTCAAAAGAAAGGTGTGAGAAAGTCTTCCTCCAGAGGATGCAGACGGAAACAGTGGTAAGAGCAGGCACAGAGCTGCTCTGCTCACTGACTGAATTATTCATTCACTTAACAGTAGAATATATTTCTTTCTCAAATAAATCACGTTAGTTCTGTGTTATATAAACCTGTTCCTGGGGAAACATGACACATCTAGTCTCCTCACCCCACACGGGGAACCAAGAACAGAGACGCCAAAGTAAGGATAGTACCAAAATCCAAGCTGATGAACCAATAAGGTTTTTTTTTCAGTCAAAATATTTTTCTCCTGTTTTTAAAAGCTTAAGACTTTTTAAAAATTATTGAATTTTTCTGTATTCCATATGTGCTGGATAGCTTTAGTGTCGACTTGACACACCTGGGTTGAGGGAGCCTCAATTGGGGAATTGCCTCCATTGGACTGGCCTGTGGCCATGTCTGTGGGGAATCTCCTTGATTGTTGTGTGACATAGGAGGGCCCAGCCCACTGTGGGTGGTGCCACTCCTGGGCAGATGGGCCTGTGTTGCATAAGAAAGCAGGCCAGGGGTGCAAGCCAGTGAGCAGCATTCCTCCATGGCCTGTGCAGAGCAGGCGTTCCTGGATTGTATAAGAAAGTTTGCTGAGCCAGAGAAAGCAAGTGGATAAACAGCATGCTTCCCTGGTTTCTACTTCGGACCTTGCTTTGGCTTCTGTCAAAGATAGACTGTACCCTGAACAATGCAGTAAACCCCTTTCCTCCCCAAGGAGCTCATGGTCCTTTTGGTCATGGTGTTCATCACAACAGAAAGCAAACTAGAACAAAGAGTTAATCATAGAATGAATTCCTGAATCATAAGATAATATCGAGACTATAATAAGCACCCAACAGATTCCCATGGTGTTTGTAACATTTAAAACACCCACTAAAAACATGGGTTTCTTATGTATATGTAACATTTTTATCTAAAAAAAAATTTAGTCATTCCAGTGTAAAGCTAGGTGTAGAACTATATTGTGCTGCCGGGCGTGGTGGCACACATCTTTAATCTCAGCACTCGGGAGGCAGAGGCAGGTGGATCTCTGTAAGTTCAAAGCTAGCCTGGTCTACATAGCGAGTTCCAGGCCAGCTGGGGCTACAGGGAGACCCCGTCTCACAAAGCCCCAAAGTTTTATTTTAATTTAAAAGACTATATTGTGCTGTACTTTAAATTTGCATTTTTCTTATGAGTAATGATATTGAACACTTTTAATCTGCTTATTGTATATATAATATATACATATGTATAACACATATATACACATATATAACATATACACACACATATACACTGCTTTGAAATGAATGATGTTTTTCCCATCTTTAAAGCTGATTTTCAATCATTTACCTCTAGGAGTCTTGTTATATATTCTAGATGTGACATGGCTACAGACACACACTTCATAAGCTGCCTCCCAGGCAGTAACTTCTTAATGACAGGAAGTTACTATGGGAAGTTTAATGGTAACTCTTAGTGGGTGTGAGTTTCACATTAAAAATGTAGCTTCTGTCCCTCTCTCATTTTGTTTCTTGTTACTCCCCTTGCATCTGTCTTGAATGTCTGCCCACCCCATTGTTGCAAAATATTCTACTATATATTCTGTGGACCTGAAAGTTTAAGATTTTGCAATTATGTTGATGATTAATGTGGGATTATCTTCCAGTACAATGTGAGGGAGAGATGAGATTTCGATTTTCATGTAAATATCCCAATTTTCTAGCCACAATTTACTCTCATTTTCTTATTAAGCTACATCTCTGCACCTTCCCCTTCTGTCCTTTTCTTAGAAATAATGCTGGAGATTTCACAATTTCATTCATCCTTTTAAGTATGTGACTTTGGACTTTGCTGCAGCCCTCTTCTATTTATTTGTTTGTCGTTTCATATAATATATCATTTTCTTTCTTCGTGAACCCCGAGTTGTTCTCATTTTAACGGCTTCTTCGGGTAGAAAATTAGATTTTTGACTGCAAAATGTTCTTGTCTTCTAATATGAACATTGAAAGCCATGAATGCATCTCTTGGCACTGCCAGTGATGGGCCTCACCACCCACGATATTCTGTACATTGTCGTGACCAGAGTATTTCTTACTGTACCTGTTACTTGTTTGTCAACTTATAAGCTAGTTTTGACTGCACATTGAAGTATTCAAACAATTGTGTGTCTTGTTTAGTTTTGTGCTCTGAATTCCATCTTCCACAGATTTGAATGAGGAAGCCCTAGCTCTCAGGACCTCATAATGTGATATATTTGAGGATAAGGTCTTAAAGAGGCCATTAAGTTAAAAGGTCATTAGAGTGGGACCCCATCCAATCTGACTGATGTTCCTATAAGAAGAGGAGATTAGTCAGACTACAGACACACTCAGAAGGAATACTGTGTGGATGCTGGAGGAGGTAGTCATCATTCAATCAAGAAGAGAGGCCAAGGGAGGAGTTCAGTGAATACCTGTCCTCCATGGCTGGACCACAGTAGATGCCTCCAGACCCTGGGAATTGTCAAGGCAGCCCTAGCATACCAGTGTGCCTTACTTGTTTCTGACTTCATACTCCAGGCTGTCAGGATCAACCCATGGGCTTTGCAATTTCAAGCTATGGAAATCATTGACATTAGTGTTGTTTTCCACCATATGGTCTTATGCTGATAAATATTTTATGTGCATTTAAAGGAAAGAAGTGGAGGCATTGTGTGTGTGCATGTGCGTGTACATGTGCTTTTGTGCATGTGCACGCACATGGAGGCAAGAGGAGGGTGCCAGGTGTCCTGTTCTATAACTGTTTTATTCTCTTAAGTCAGTCTTATGCTGAACTTGAAGCGCATCCTTTCAGCTAGACTGGCTGACCAGTGAGCTCCCAGGAACTCTGCCACCTAATGAGGTTACAGGCACAACATTCAGCCATACCTGAGGATGTGGAGGATTTGAATTCAGGTCCTCGTGCTTGTTCAGCAAGCTCTCTTACCCACTGAGCTATCTCTCCAGCCCCACTGAAGTAGTCTTTATAGAAATATAAAAATTTAACTCCATGTTCTGTCACTATGGGACAAGTGTCAGTCTTCAACTTTGACAGATATTTCTGTCCTATAAAATGACTTTCTTTTGTCTAAGCATCCCATAAATATCATCATCATTGCAATGTCAGACACAAGACATCTCAGGCCCAGATTCTGTCTCAAAGAGAAAAGGCGTATTTATACTTACATCATAAGAAAATGTTATGTCTATTGTGCAATTAAGTAGTACAAGATTATGGACATTTGAGTTAGAGAGCATTTCTTCTACCTAGGAGGCCACAGGGGTCACAGAATTTTCAAGAAGGGAATAGTGGTACAAAGTGGTCCCTAAATATACATACTGGATGTTATAGTCATGGAATCATGTAGAAATTACAAAATTATAGGAAGGAAACTGAGGTCACCAAAACATCTACTGAGCTTTATCACATAAACCAACAGTGAGCTTAATAAGTTTTAAAAAAATTGTTTAAGAATTTAAGTCAACTTATATCCATGCACAGATGCCAAGGATTTCAGAAAGTAACTGACTGTGACTAGTGAAATCAGATACATAGAGATTAGAAACATATGTGCAAACATCTTAATGTCAATTGCACTAAAAATGAATTTTTCTGTATGAAACTCTGTATTTTAATAAGGAAATAGAGATCTTTTTTAAAGGTTAAAACCTCATTTAATTTTATATCTTATAAGGTTTATACTGAGTACAATGTTGTATAACTGCATTAATTCAATGGTAAGCCTAAAAATTTACATCCAATTTTGAAAGAGATGCATCTTAGCTCTGGAAATTGTTATTGAATATGTCAATGCTGTTGTAATGAAATGTGGTTACTAAACAAATAATGTTAAAAAAGAATTTTAAGTCAAAACAAAATATATTGCAAGACATATTTTAAAATCTACACTATTGTAGGAAAGAGCATTCAAGCAGAGGAACTGATCATGGTCCAGACTAGAGAAGATTGTTCTGGTTACTGCTACAGAATTCTACACAGAGTCCACTGTGTTGTAACTTTTCTGTGACTACAAGGCAGAAGTCACAATCCCGATGACAAACATCCTTCAGGGGTTGATTGACCAGTTCTCACTATGTTGTTCTGCAAAACCAAATGACTGAAAAGTTTCAGTGTTTTAGAATAACAGAATTTTATGTCTCGTTTATATTGAATTCCTTCACCAGAAGCTCAGCCCTGCACCCCTCTGTTCAAGGGTGAAGATGGCAGTGGGCAGAGGCTTGAAAGAAGGCTTAGTCATAGAGCACATGAAAACTAGATGGCCATGATGGGGCTGTTGGTGGGAATGTGAACAGTAGGAAGGGTCTGCTAAGAATTCAGAGGGAAGAACTGGAGAGGGGAAGCTTCTGTTTACTTAGTTCATGCTCTCATGAACAGAATTGCCAACAGTAGCCACTCCACGTGGATGTGGGTTCAGAGATGCAGACATATCACTGGAAATTAGAGAACATACAATCTTTGTCATGAAGTGGTGAAGAAACTGTGCTCGTGTTCCAGTGCTTTGTGGAAGGCAGAAACTGTGAAGAATGAAATTGGAGAGAGCTGAGATTCATGTAAACTAGTGAAAGAGCAACCTGGCTTCCTGCCCCGCCTCTAAAAAAGGTTAACTGAATGAAATATTCAACAAAAGCACCTAGAGCTTAAAGATTTGAACAATAACCAACTTACCCACATTGAACAAAACCAAAAAGACCCTTTTCAGAAGAAAACAGCAATGTTGGATTTGAACAGTCATTCAAAAGATTGGTGTGGATTAGTATGAATTCCAGTGTATGAAGTGGCCACACGTTTGCACAGTGCCTTACAGTCATAAGCATATGCTCCTGATGGAACCAGGGAGAGGAATGACGGTTGGTGGAGTCACTTGTTCACAGGTGTGTTTTTTGTTTTGTTTTCTTTTCTTTTTTTCTTTTTTTTTTTTTTTTTTTTTTTGTCTTATTGAGACAGGGTCTCCCTGTAGCTCCAGCTGTTCTGGAACTCATTATGTAGACCAGGCTGGCCTTGAACTCACAGAAGATCCACCTGCTTCTGCCTCTCGAGTGCTGGGATTAAAGGCGTGAGCCACCACGCCTAGCAGTGTTCTGTGCTGGGATTTGTTGCTGGGCATAATCCAGCCCACTGTGGCTTATGCAAAGAACTCTGATGCTGTCATGTGAAATTAAGTAATGTAGTAATATAAGCAAGAATAGAAGCACGCACTCAGATCCACAGAGACCTGACACCAGCGGCCCTGGCCGTTCTGGTTGGCCGTGGTGTCCTCCATTACTTATTGATCAGTAATGGCTCATCCAGAAGCAATGTGAGAAAGAAGACAGCGACTGTGTAGTAGGACTTGTGTGGGCTAATGAGAGCCCTGAGTTAATAGCATCAGACAGTGGGTAGGGACAGAGTCAATCACCAAATGAACTGATCAAAAAGGCAAAGAGAACAGGAGACGTGTCTCACCAGTCAAGAGCACTGACTTCTCTTTCGGAAGACCCAGCACCCACATGATGGATAACAATCATCCATAATTCCACTTCCAGGGGACCCGATGCCCTCTTCTGGCCTCCAAGGGCATAGTGTGACCCAGGTGTACTTACACACATGCAGGAAAACACTCATATACAAAAGACAAAAATAAAGCTTGAAAAGTCAAAGAGGGTTCTGAAATCCTTCCCAGTTTGAGGGTGGAGATGATGAGTTCTGTCAGTAAACGAAGAATCAGCAGGATCCCAAATGAAGACTGAAAAGCTACCCAGAGTTGTGAAGCTACAGAAAGAAGGAAGCGGTGGACAGAGATTGAACGACTGTGTGATTCCCACAGAGGCAGCAGACAGGTTCATGGAAATGGATGAGATGTAAAATAAAATACGTTTTCCCAGCAGACCCCAATCTTATCTAAAGGAATATTGCCAACTGCTTGCTGCTAGATGAGGAAGAGGTGATCTTCCTAAAACAAGGGACTCTAGATAGGCTGATTAGACTCAGCGGATGGACAATCACCAGGGAATGGCTGGGGGTGCTGACAACACAATGGACAGTAACAGGGATGACAGAGTATAAGGGCTCCAGTGGGGTGGGGGGGGTTGGTTATGGGAGGGTGCTATTTGGGAAGTGGGTATATAGACATAGATGAACAAGATTGTTTGGGATGTTCTGTATGAAATACACAAAAAAGTCAATAAAAATGTAAAAAAAATTAAAAACTAATAAATAAATAAAATATTTTTAAACTATAATAAAATTAAAATGATTGTCATTATCAAATTTTCTCAATGAGATAAAATTGTGGTAATTGCAAGAGAACTGTCCTGTTCTTGGGACAGACAAGCTGAATGTTTTAGAATGAAATGTTCTCAAATCTACTTACTCTCAAGTAGTTCAAGAGAAAAAAATTGTATTTATATGCACCACATAAATCACCAAGTCAGAGAGATGAACATGGACATAAAAGTAAAAAGATAAATTGGCCAATGTAGGTGACTAGG
>NW_008334665.1:399664-410438 GCF_000622305.1 Nannospalax galili | reverse complement strand
GAGGGTGCCGGAGGAGAACGTGAACTGATGCTGGAGTGCAAGGTGACCACACAGGAATCTGCACTCCCGCCGCATCTGTTCTGGGAAAGACGATGCTCTCCAGCTTCAGCATTAAGGCTGGTTGGTCGCTTATTAAGTTACATATTTGGACGGATGGCACTAGAGCCTTTCTCCTTGTTCTTAAAGAGGTAGGATGATGCTACTGTTTGGATCTTGAATTTCTCCCAAAGGTCTGTATCCTGAAGGTGTGGTGTCCGACCCACTGTCCTTCCAGAAAGCAGTGGAGCTTTCAGGGGTGGAGCCTAAGGGAGGACATTAGGTGATTGAAGGGGTGCTGGGGTCCCATCCTCTTCCTGTCTTGTCACTTCCCAGCCTCCATGACCTGAACACCTCCTCCCATTATGTCTGCCCCTCCCCATGACATAGTGTCTCACCGTGGGCCCAAAGGTCCCAGGTCAAGGGTCATGGGCTAGAACTTCTGAAATGCTGAGTCAAAAGAAATCCTTCCTCCTTGTAAAGTGGTTTTCTCAGATATTTTATCACAGTGATGGGAAGCTGTTAAGACATGGTGATGGTCTGTCTTCTTGTCCCTGTGTCTGGATGACACTTCAGACTATGGGAGATCTTACCTTACACCTGGGATCCAGCCTGGGGAAGACGCTTGTCTGAAGTACATGACAGAGCAAGAGCTAGGAAGAATAAGGACTCGATTTGTTACCATCTCTGCATTAACTCCTTCCCTCCCGCATGACTGTTGACTGTCATGTGATATGATGGAACATTCTTGTTCAGGATGTTCAGTGTTTCCAGGGCCAGTTCAAGAGGAAGTAATGTATCACCCTTAAGCCTTTCATCAAAACCAAGGTCCAGGAAGATGCTCAGTGTTGGCCCCCACAGATTCTGTTTCTGTCCTGATGCTGAACAATTGTGAGCCCTGGAGGTAACTTCCGTCATCTCCTGAGGGACTCAGACCCTGTGATAGTCAATCTTGATTGTAACTTGATGGAATTTAGAATCATCATGGAAACAAATCTCCGGGAATACCTGTGAGGGATTTCTAAATTAGGTTAATTGAGGCGGGAAGACCCACTCTACATGTGGGTGATACCTTTCCATGGACTGGAGTCCCGGTGTGAAAAAAAAAGGGGCAAGTGAGCGACCACAAACATTTCTCACTGTCTGCTTCTTGACTGTGGACTCCTGACCAGCTGCCCTATGCGTTTGCCTCCCCAACCTCCCTCCATGATGCACTGTATCACTTAGAACTGTGAGCCAAAAGCCTTCCTTCCTTAAATTTCTTTTGTCTCTCATTTTTCTCACAGCAAGAAGCCATATGTAATCAATACAGACCCCACCTTATTTATGGTAATAAGTAACATATATAATATTGATACTTATGATACAGTGTGTGATTTCTTGGATCATATTTTTCTCAAGATAAATTCTCTTATTTTCTATGTAATATCATGTGTCGCTAAGGAAAATGCACTTCGTGTGAATAAAGGTGTCTTATCAGAGCAAATTATTTCCCCTAGAGTCTGAGAAGTTGTAAAGTATGCTCTCTATACAATAGAAACACATTTCATCATAACCTCTTAGATCCACATTTCCCTGTGGAGTGAAGTTTAATGTCTGTACTGGTTTTGATGTAAAGTCTTGGTATGTGATATAGGAAGAGGTCTGGGGTGTCTCAGAGGAAGCCCAGGGCCCAGGAGAATTCCCTCCTTCTTGTGGTTCTCTACAATAAAGTGGAGTGATGGAAGAAAGAGAAATATGCCTCTCTTTTCTAAGAAGCATTCCTTAAAAAATAAATGAAATACATATTTGTATTAAGCAATAGAATACTTTTTTGTGAGTGATGGAGTTTAGCCAGATGACAGTGTTGTAATAGGTCAGCAACACTGACTCTGACATGATTTTTTTACAACTGCCTGACATTGTATCCGTTCTGGTTTGCACTGTACATTGTAGTTGCAATTTCTTTGGAAGTGTGAATAGGCAACTTGAATTGAATCTTTCATTAATATTTGAAGACCAAACATAGAATTAAATTTTTCTGGGTGTGATGGTGCAGGCCTTTAATCCCAGCACTTGGGAGGCAGAGCCAGGCAGATCTCTGTGAATTCAAGGCCAGCCTGGTCTACACAGTGAGTTTCAGGCAAGCTGGGGCTACAGGGAGACCCTGTCTCAAGAGAAAAACAAAGAATTAGATTTTCTTCTAGTCTTTAGAAATTCTGTTAAGGATGGTTTTTCCCTTAATGTTATTTTTGTGTTTGAATGGAATGAATTTGATCACTCTTGATATGCTTGAAACATTTATTTCTAGAGGACAAAGCACGTGACTTCTTATTTAGTAGAAACCTGTCCATTTGCCCTGAATGACTGGTAGCTCTGCTGAGTTCACACCACACCTGCCTGTCTCACACACAGGTACTTGTGCACTTGTGTTCATGAACCCCTGTTCCATTTTTACTGTTCATTTTTGTTGTCTTTGTATTAGGGTAAGAAGCCCTGGTCTTTGATCTTGATATTCAGTTCTATCACATCTTATTTCTATATTACTACATCTTTTTGAGCTGTGATTTCTTCCTTTTTAGAATGAAGATGTGAAGACACAATGATACACATGTATAGACGTGATACTGCGGAGATGTGGGCAGAAGGATCTGGAGTCTAAACCTAATCTGGGATACAGAGAGAGTTTGAGCCTAGCCTCAGCTAAATAGTCAAGCTCTGTCTAAAAAAACTCAATGAAAATAGTAAAAAAAACAAGAGCACCCAATGAAAATAGTAAAGAAACAATAAAGGTGTGTGAGAGTTAATATGATTAACTTGACAGGAATAGAATCATCTAGGAGACAAACCTCTGAATGTGAGTGTGAGGGAGTTCTAGACTGGGTTATTGAAATGGGAAGACCCACTTTATTATTTATGTTTCTGTTGCTGTGATGAAAAATCATGACCAAGATAATTTATGGAAAGAAGCATTTGATTATGGTTCCAGAGGGATAAGAGTCCATCATGGTGAGGAGGTGTGTCAGGAGGAAGTTGGAGAAAGCTGAGTGCTCAACATCTTCAAGGAGGCACAGGAGAGGGAGAGAGAGAGAGAGAGAGAGAGAGAGAAGAGTGGGGGAGAGGGGCTGGAAAAGAGAGAGAGAGAGAGAGAGAGAGAGAGAGAGAGAGAGAGAGAGAAAGAGAGAGAGACTTGAAATGGAAGACACGGCAATCTACTCTCAAAGCTGGCCCCATGAAGTGCTTCTTCCAGCATGGTCACAAGTCCTAAGCATTCCATGACCCTCCCCAAGCAGTACCACCAACTGGAGACCAAATGTTTAAATACTTGAAGCCTATGTGGGACAGTCCTTATTCAAACTTCCACACCACCCTGAATGTAGGTGGAAACTTTTCATACACTGGGGTCCCAGAATGAATTAAAACAAGAGAGTGAGCTGAGCACTAGCATTAATCTTTCTCTGCTTCCAAACTGAGGGTGCAATGCACAGCTTCAAGCACTGGCCGTCACGACCTGCCCATAATGACGTGCAGTATGCTTGAACTGTGAGGCAAAATAAACCCTTCCTTCCATAAGTTGTTTACGTCAGAACAATGGAAAAAAACTACAGAAGATTTCAGTTTCCGAGGGTGGCCAGGATATTAGCAAAGAAGCCACTAGACAGACACAGAAAGAATATTTAATCAAAGACAGAGTCAATATTTGCTGAATCTTTTTCTCTAAATGTGGAAAGAGTCAGAAAAACAAAGGAGCTAATGAATTCTTCAATCCACCAGCCTAAATTCACAGATGAGATGACTTAAACTCTGAGAACAGGAGTAAGGAAGCAGAGGTCATGAAGGAACCCTGTACTAGGGTAGAGACAAAGTCCTGACATCCCAGCCCATGTTGTTTAGTCTGCCAGCAGTGGACCTATATACCCATCTCACTTCCAACCACAGCTTGTATTTCCATTGACCCCAGGAATTGTCAAAATGCCAACAGCAAATTGACCTTTCAAAGTATTAAGCAACTTAATTATTTTCAAAATTCAATTTGATGGTCTGGAGCCAGCTACCTACTGACTGTGGATATTTCATATTTCATAAAGTGTAATGTTTCTGGACTCTGGGCTCCTCGCTGATAGAAATGTTTTGGGGAGAAAGGAAGGCTTTCCCACAGTGTTCGTTGGAAGTCTCTGCTTTGTTATGATCTCATTCCAGAGTGTCCCCTGCCTTGCAGAGCGTGGTTTAAACCGTATAACTGTTCCCACCTGCTTTCAAACCACAGGACCGTGTAAAAAGGATTTTCAAAAATATTGAGAAACACTATTTTGGAAAGACTGCTAGATTATATAATATTGTTACTGGTATGGAAGTTATATACCTGTTTTCTATAAGCTTTCTGCTTTTGAATGTTAGTGAATTATTCTAAGCCATGGTCTCCTCATCAATATGTGGGGTAGATACAAATGATGTTGTCACTATTTTGAGTATGAAATATGTCATCTCCTAAATATTTAGAATAAAAACAGACCTCCTTAACCACACAGTTGCCTCAAAGAAACTGGCCTTTGCCTGTGCAGTTTTAAAAATACATATGATATGCTTTTGAATGAGCACATTGGAAGATAAACATTCATCAGAGGAAGAGTGGATTGGCCATAAATTATAAAATAGAAAAAGTACTGATGTGAGCAAGGGCAATATTCCTTCTCAGCACTCACTGTTCAGAGGCGGACATAAGTCATGCCACATGTGTACAGAGAACAACCTTCTCTGTAAAGCCACTTCTGCTATTAGATGGATGCAACTGTGATGCCTTGCCTAAGTTGTCCAAAGTCTAGTTTATTTCATAATATTCTCTGGCAGTTGGAAACTGACCTCTGTGCTCCCTGTTTTCCATGTTCTGGGGGAATGGGATGGGAGTTGGTGGCCTTTGTACGTGGATTCTCTGACAAGAATGTATGGACAATTAACTAACATCCAGAACCAAGGTAAGGCTTCATTTTGCTATTACAGGGACGTGAACTCACACAACTCAATGACTCTGCACCTCAGTGGTCTCTGTTAAAATAAAGCACCATTGCTATATTCAAGGATGACTTCCAGACTCCCTCACGGTATTCTGAATCTGTGCTTATCGTAGGGTCAGGATCTGTTCCAGAGAGAGGAGAAGCAAAGTCAGCATTGAGATATAGAGCAACAGCTCAGGTATCTGTTTCCAACACTTGGGCATCTTCTCGCACACAGTCTAGGTCAATATCCTCTAATTCACCTGTTCCCACTTTCTGCATATCAGAGGATGGGAGCTAGACTTATGGCACAGTCCCTCTGCCAAGGGGCTGATACTTGTCAACACAGTTTCTCATTTCCTACCCTGTTAGTCAACGATTTGACTGGATCTAGGTACCATGCATCATCGTCGTCATCATCATCACCATCATCGTCGTCATCTGCTGCTCATCTCTACTCATGCAGTACTGTTTTCTGACATGGCCGACTGAGGGTACTGAAGCAGCAATTGACACAGAAAGAGGCACAAAAGTTTCCCGTGACTGACAGGAGCAGGGGGCACACCACGAGGAAGAGCGTGAGATGAAGCCACTGTCCCTGGGCTCACACTTGGAATAAATGGCCCCTTTGGGGGAATCACTCTAAGAGGAAAAGAGATGGGCTTGAGCTGGCCCCCAACAGCTGTTTCCTTAGTGAGTGAATGAATGGGTATCAATGAACAAAGGGGGTAGAAGTCATGTTCGAACAACTCTCCCCTCCCCAAGTCCTCATTTCCGTACATAAGGCTCATCTATTTCCTATTAACAAGACTCGATCACTAACAAAAGTATTCCTCCAGTGTCAATCAAGGCATCTCTGTTTATCTGCCCTTCTCTCCCTCTTGGAGCTCTTTGTCCTCTCCCCTTGGTGTGGAGACCTGCTGAAATAGCTATTTATTTATATTAAAAAACACACTGTGGCTCTATCTAATTCTGCATTTGAGCCATCTGGCGTGCCCATTCTCTGGCCGTGGCTGTGGAGCTGGGTTTCTGCTCACAGGCGATTTCATTTACTCCACACCTTCCATGTTTTGTTCAGTGCCCTTTTGGAGTTTGGCAAAATTACTTTTAATTATCTCTGTGGCTTCCTTTAATAAGTAGCTTTGAGCAGTTTCTAAGGGCCTGCTCTAATCTTTCTGTGCGAGATCACTCTTGCCTCTCTAAAATGCATTAAAAGCAGCTACAGAGGGTAGGCTGGCACAGCTGAACTCCAGCCTCATGCACTAGGAGCAGGGCTTAGTTGGTTAAAGGTAGCACCTGCGTGAGACAGAACACCTATCCTGGGAATCCAAGCTTCCCGTCTTTCAAGAGTCAGCACAAAGAACAGACCCTGCCCCTGCCCGGTATTACATGATCCACTGTGCTCTGGGAGCAATAAGAAATGACGCAGCCTGGGGCCTGGGACAGCATCTGAATTCTGTTTCCCTTTATTTTGCAACCCAGTTAATTTTGCGGCTGTCCTAAGATAGAGTCATACTAAGGGGAAAGGCTCTTGAAGTAAATCACACATAAAAAATTGAATCATTGGGGCTGGAGAGATGGCTCAGCAGATAAGAACACTGGTTTTTCTTGAAGAAGAATCCCAGCACCCACATAGCAACTAACAACTGTCCATAACTCCAGTCCCAGGGGATCTGACAGCCGCTTCTGTCTCCATGGGCACTGCATGACACGGGTGCACTTACCTACATGCAGGTAATACATGCATACACATAAATTAAAAAAAAATAAATAAAATTTAAAAAATTGAATCATACACACACAGACACACAAAGATATGGATTCACACATACATATGTACACATACAGAATGACAGACACACAGACACACAGGCACACAAAAACACTGACACACAGACACACATATATATAAACAGACATATACACACTCATACGTACACAGACACACAGATACACAAAGATTGCACAGACACACACACACACACACACACACACACACAAAGCAAACCCAAAACCAAACAAAGGGAGCCCAAAGTCCTTGACCTGCAGGTCCTGAAAACACACATTGGTCACAGTGTGCACAACACTTCACTCTGGTTGCAGCTGAATTCTTTTGTTTCATTTTGCAACATAAACCAGATTGTGTGAGGCAAAGAAGACCATGTGCTGACCTCAGCAGCTGCTAGTTACCGTCCACTGGGTATGAGCAGCATCGTACAGAGCCACACGCTTGTCCCATTTCTTCAAGCTTCGTTCCCTTGCCTGGTGTTTGGCCGCACAGCCACCTTCGGTTAAGAAGGCAGGGGTGCCCTTGTTTGAAGCCCAGGCCCTCTGTACTGCTCATCTGACAGGCGCCTCCTCCACTGGCCCTTCTTGGCTTAGGAAGTCCCCTTCCACTCTCTTTCCTCTTCCCAAACTCCTCATTCCCCACTTCCCAGCTTCCTACAATCCAAGGAGTGGACCAGCACGCCAGCAGACACAAATGGAAGGCAAAGAAGCATTCCCAGCTACCAACTCACGTAATTTTACTTTGCGATGTGCTTCTTCAAAAGCAATGTTACAAGTTTACATAGAGGGCTGATAAATGAACCAGTTATGAAGACGACTTCTTCCTAGGTGTGTTGCCAAGAATATTGCTTATGATGATACAGGTATTTTGGAAAAGAAGATTCATGAGAGAAAAAGGAATTGTTAGTCCAACCTGTAATAGTTACACTGATTATGAGGGACTGACTTCTTGTTTTACCGGCGATCTTATGAAAACAATTCCCTTTGTGCAGTGACAGCTTAAAAGCACAGAGAGGAAGAGGATGGGACCCCAGCATCCCCTTCAATCACCTAATGTCCTCCCTCAGGCTCCACCCCTGAATGCTCCACTGCTTTCTGGAAGGACAGTGGGTTGGACGCCACACCTTCAGGATACAGACCTTTGGGAGAAATTCAAGATCCAAACAGTAGCATCATCCTACCTCTTTAAGAACAAGGAGAAAGGCTCTAGTGCCATCCGTCCAAACAACATGGGCGCCCAAATATGTAACTTAATAAGCGACCAACCAACCTTGATGCCGAAGCTGGAGAGCATCGCCTTTCCCGGGAACGGATGTGGTGGGAGTGCAGACCCAGCGCAAGGAATTCATATGTTAAAAGAAAGAGGGGGGAGATACTGAGTGAGCAGTCTTCTAATTCCCAATGATATACTGTAGGTATTTTGAGGAGAAAATGGCAAAACTCACCTAGCTCTTAAGAAAACTGAGGGCTTCAAAGACAATCCTGAATGTGCATTCATGCGTTGTCTCTGCATTTGGTACTTTTCTAAACACTGATGTACCGGAAGGTCTGACGCAAGCGATGTGAATGAGTAGAGATTTATTCTGACTCATGGTTTAGAAGGGATCCAGCCCATCATGGCAGGAAGACTTGATGACAGCCACGAAGCAGCTGGTTGTTGTCTGCAGTCAGAAAGCCGAGAGAGGAGGCAGGGGCTCCATTCACTTGCTCACGTTTTCCTTTTTATTCAGTCTGAGACCCCGCCTCTGGGATGATGCCACAGTCATTTACATGAGTCTTCTCCCCTCAGTTAAGCCTTTCTTTACATGACATAGAAACATCCGGAAGTGTGACACCTAAGTGAGTCTAAATTCAGGCAAGTTGAAAATGAGAATTTACCATCATCACAGGCCATCTCGGGGGTTGTGACCAGATCTGTGTACTGTTGAGTCTATACTGCTTAAGAGAATTTTTTGAAGAAGTTAACAGAGTCCCTGTAGGCTGGTCTCATGCTTGGTCTGGCTTCATTAGGACTGCGTTCCATGTTGGGAAGGGAACTAGGGATATTTTACAACCTATAGCAACTAAATGATTACAAATAAATGCCTACCGTTAACATTTCTTTCTGACCTGTCCCTGAATGACATACAAATTCAAAGTTTTTTTTATCTCTAGTTCAGTGCACCTTCCCAGACTTGAAATCCATCACTTGGCCAAGCCCATGGGGCTGTAGTAGAATTCACTGTTTTCTTAATAAATGCAGTATGCTCTTCAGTGCCTCCAAAATCGCCCTCCTGACTACTTTCCTCAGAAGGCAGCATCTCTCCTTCCCCTGAGAGAACTTGTTTATCTCCTTTGAAGTGGTGGTGGATGCTTGCGAGCTTAGTGGCTGCTTGGCACACAGCTTCCTAAGAGTCCCCGTAAAAAAAAATCCTGTGTCTCTATTCCACAGATTCCCACTGTGAGCAAACGGTTAGCCCTGCCCTACAATGCTGAAACTCAGAGAACTGAGCCCTGATTTCCCCAAGTCCCAGCAAGGTGGGTCAGGGCATGTGACATGACATTTGAAAATCAGATCTTTCTTGTGAAAAGAGCATAGAACTAACGGAGGGTCATTTTTCGTATCTGAATTGCTAGCAGCAGACTGATGGCAATTCTGACCAGGTGTTACCAACTGTTTTGGCTATGTTTTGTTAATACTGTCTTTACTTGATCACCACAAATTACAGATAAACTGTTTAAACAAGACAATATATTTCAAAATTAGTTTTATACTAATTTTTTAACCTACTGATTCAAATTATTGTTGCCCAAATGTGTACGTGTTTAGGGGCATCCTCTGGGGCCTGGGAAACCTACCAGTGGTGTGACTCTCCCTCCCCCAGCAGCCAACAACTACCAATAGCTCTTTAGCTAGGGGTGGGTCTTAAGGAGTCCCTCCTCCTCCATGTTGGATTGTTAACTGGTTTGGGCTTGCACAGATCTGAAGGTAACCACAGCTGCTGTGAGTTCAGGGGAGCATTAGTTATGTTATATCTAGGGGACAGCATTTCCCAGCTGAGTTATGTCATGTCCAGAGGACAGCATTTCCCAAACGTCCTCTCCATCCTTCAGAGCTTACACCCTTCATACTCCCTCTCCCACTGTGATCCTGACCTTGGAGGAAGTGCATGTTGATAGAGAGTCCCCTCCCAGCTATGGCTGAGCGCTCTGGTGGCTTATTCCCAGCATGCTGAACAGTGATTGTTCTCTGAAGTACCCAGTACCTATTGCAATAAGAAGTTTCTCTGACTAGTGTTGGGAATAGCAGAAATCTATGGATATAGGCATAAATATTTAGAATGCAGTTTGACAACATGATAATTTAGAAAACCAACATCAATGTGTTTTCCCCTAGAGCCCATGACCTCTCCAGCCATTGGTTTTGACCATGCATAAAGAACCATGAATGAATTCCCTCCCCCTGGAGACCTCAAAACTAATCAAGAAAATAGTTGGTTGCTTCTAAAAACATTTTGCCTCTATTGCACCACAGGGCACATCTTGCTGAAAGATTGATACTACGGTATATAGAGTCCAGTGCTGGGTAATAAGACCATTGGCATATTTCTCCCAGAGCAGCCTGCATGCACTACGAAAAACAGCCAGCAGGGAGTTCCCCAGGCAATTCAAGATTGGTTTCTATGTCCTGAAACCAAAGTGTGTGATGTCTTCAGCAGTGGAGTCTAACCATCTGCTTATGGTATGGCAACTGCCTGTGTTGTTTTGGCGCCTCTGTGGCCTCCCCATCCAATAACTTGTAGGGAGGTCACCCATTCCTGGCACTGAGATTTTCATTTTAATAATCCACGTCTTTTGGGAGCATTACTGTTCACTAATGTAGAGCACCTCTGTTCAAACTCCTTTAAAAACGTATGTTTCAATTAGCTGATAAGCTAGTGGGGTTTCATAAGGGTTCCTTATACAGCCTTAGGTTTGGTAACCTTGCCCCTACTTCTTCC
>NW_008334665.1:395823-398732 GCF_000622305.1 Nannospalax galili | reverse complement strand
AAATTCATGGTTAATATAACTTAGTACTAAAGACGTGGAAGAAAATAAAAACAGAATTAGATGTAACTATGACTATTCAACACTATTAATAATAATAATTGTTTTTATTATTACCAGATGATAACAGCAGCACAGCCAGCAAGGTTGGGATATAAGTAGAAGGCATCTGGGAACAAGGCCAGCTGTTCAGTTAACTAGCAGGGACCTGACAGACAGTCAAAGTCAGCAAAGTATAAGGTCCATCCTGGTGAGTACACCCATGGGCAAGGAGGGGAGGTAAGGCAGTGGATTCGAACTATCAGCCTGCAGACTCTGGGAAGCACAGCATGAGCAAGTGCAGCTCAACCAGCAGCCCAGGACATGCACAGGTGTGTACGTGGCCTCTCTGCCCCGTCTTATGACATCTACCTTCAGTCCATTGGATCTGCTGGATTCTAAGGTCAAAGGGCATCTAGAGACCTTGCAGAGGAGGCAGGAATTGCCTCAGCATCTCTCTGGCATGTCCACTTTCCTCTCTGACCTCCCAGACTTGCCTACATTCTTCCAGGAGAAAACTGGGACCTTCAGCAAAAGCGTGTCTGTCTCCTGCCCTCTGTAAGCTTCCTCACAATGAATTAGCTCTTGACTTTTCTCTGGCTGCAGCCCCAGGGCATGAGGAAGTGTGAAATTATTCCAAATCTGGCCAAGGATCTACTCTGAAGTTTACTCTAAAGATTGTAGAGAACTTCACAGTTCCTTAGCTTGGGGTGAAAATTTGCCATACTTCCATCATATCTGGGAGATGGGCAAAGATCCACTGACTGACTGACAGGTGGAGAAAGCCACCGTTTTAATGCTAGCACTGTGTTCCTCAGGAACCACCTCCTGGCAATCCGCAGTGGTGCTCGGCAGCATCCAGACATGATTAAGGATGCAGTCAACTGCCTCAGAAGGGAAAGTGGTCTGAAGCCATAGCTGACAGTCTGCACCCTGGTGAATCAGCAAGTGGCTCATCTGAGGCAGAAAAGTGCCTGACACAGGTGGCTGGTTGTTTGACTGTTTGCCTTCTTGATTCAGCCTTAGACTAGCCTGCATGGGGAGGGTTGCAGTCACTGTTCCAATGGAAACGCGTCAATAATTTTGGAAAAAGAACCCAACCTGAGAAGCTCAAATGAAACTCAAGATGAAAGAGAATCAAAGATTAAAAAAATATCACAAGGGAATAAGGTTGCTATGACCTGAGCAAGCTGGAAAATAAGAAAGTCCAGAGGCTGCCGCATGATGCTCACATAGTGGAACGATGCAATTTAATTTTGAGAAGACAAACAGGCAAGCTTTCTGAAGACTGGAATCCCCCAGCCAGACTGAGATTCTTCACACCAGTTTGAAGGGAATGTTCCTTGCTTACAGGCAAGAAGGTATCTTTAGTGGTTTTATTTTGTTTTGTTCTTAATACCATGACTCTACCTGTGGCTCTCCTTCTCGGACACACAAGTCCAAAAATCAACCACACTGCATTTCTAAGGTGACATTAAAATGTCTAGGACTGGGGAGATATATAACAGTGGGTAAAAGAGTTTAAATTCCCAGAGTCCAAGTAAAAGCAGACACATAGCAAGAAAGTCTGTAATCTCAGCTTTCCCACAGGGAGAAGGGAGGTGGACACAACACGGGCGGGTCCCCAGAAGCCTGTGAGTCAGCTCATCGAGTGCACACAGTAGGGGAGTGAGGAGGGGGGAAGGTGAAGAGCCTCTGCCCCAAACAAGGTGAAAGGCCAGGACCAACATCTGAGGCTGTGCTCTGACCTCCACATGTGCACCATAGTACATACCCTCCTGCGCGCACACACACACACACACACACACACACACACACACGACATTTATATTATATGGGCAAAGCAAAATGTGGAGACTCAGTAGCTCTATTGTCCCTAAATTAGAAAGTAGAAGGTTAGGAAGAAAGTGCCTAATGAACTGAAGATGAGAAGGAAAAAAGACCACTAGGAGGAGTTGGGGTGTCACACTTTTGCTCTGAGAGATGTTGCTGATCCAGTGATGAACCCGAGGCCTCATTTAACCAGGAAGCACATCATTCAGAACACAAACTGCTGTGATAAAACACCACCCACTGAGCTGCCTCACCTATTAGCTTTCTCATTGTTATAGAAAACAAGTCAGTTTCCAGCCTTCTGTCAGTAAACCAACACTGTCTATTCACAGCCCCAACCCAATGAAATCAACCAATAGCAAGAGTGCAGCATACACAGAAATACATTCAAGTAGGGGCTGGTTAAGGGGTTCAGTTGGGAAATGCCTGCCTCACAAGAATAAGAATTGGATTTCTTGTCTTGGCATCCCAGATACCGGGGCTAACCTCTAGGCCCAGAGCCACCACTGCTTCCTGATCCTCTGCATCCAGACCAACCCAGTTCCTCAGTGCAGTCCCCAGGAGCATTTGGAACCTCTTCCTGCCCCCATTACCCTTTGCATCTCTGAGTGGTATGGCCACCAGCTGCCCCAGACCAGCATCTTTCCTTGGCCCTGCTCCCAGGCCAACCCAGCCCCCAAATTCCTGAGGGCAGCATCTTTCCTGGAGGGATCCAGACCTTAGAAGAAAGCCTGAGAGCATCTGAGCCTCATCTTACTTGGGCCACTGTGGGAACTCCTGAAGACAAAAGCAATTAGGCCACTCCAATACAAACCAAAAGAGAGAACTTGAAGCCTAAGACCAACCAGTTTTTCATGCCCAACAAGTAAACCACAAAGGCACATAAAGTTTACAAAAAGAAGCAGACCTAAACTCAACAAAGGAAGGCTTGAGTCTCACACAAGAATCAGAAGCTATGAAAGAAATTCACATGTCAAAGTCACAGAGAAGAAGTAATAACATGAAAAATCAAAATAAAAATCCAGACCAAGTACCAATAC
>NW_008334665.1:394356-395323 GCF_000622305.1 Nannospalax galili | reverse complement strand
AGAAAACAAAGTATCAAGACTGGAAGATAAACTGGACTAACTAGACCACTTAAGAAAGATTAGGAAAAATTTAAGACAACACAAGAATGGAATATGCAGGAATTGTGTGGCACCATAAAAAGACCAAACGTACGAATCACAGGCATACAGGAAGGAGAAGAATCCCAAGATAATGGCATGGACCAGATCTTCAACAGAATCATGGAAGAAAATTTTCCAAATTAAAGAAAGACATGCCTATATGAATTCAAGAAGCATATAGAACACCAAACAGACAGGACCAGAAAAGAAACTCTCCACAGCACATCATAGTAAAAACACTAAATGTACAAAACAAAGAGACAATACTGAAAGCTGCAAAAGAGAAAGAGCAAATCATATATAAAGGAAAACCCATTAGGATTACAACTGACTTTTCAGTGCGAACTATGAAAGCCAGAAGACCCTGGACCAAAGTATTCTCAGTTTTAAATGACCACAGATGCAAACCCAGATTACTATACCAAAATATCTATTATAGTCGAAAGGGAATTCAATACCCATCTTTCATTAATAACTTTAAATATTAATGGACTGAATTCCCCAGTCAAAAGACACAGACTTTGTGAATGGATTAAGAAACAAAACCTATCTTTTTGTTGTCTGCAAGAAACTCATCTCACTTTCAAGGAAAGACACTATCCTGAAGAGAAAGGATGGAAAAAATATACCAAGCAAATGGTACTAAGAAAAAAAGCAGGCATAGCAATACTAATATCTGACAAAATAGACTTTAAACTAAAACTAATCAGAAGAGATAAAGAGGGCCACTTATTCTGATCAAAGGAACAGTAAATCAAGAAGATATTACATTAATGAGCATATATTCATCAAACTCTGGTGCACCCAACTTCATCAAAACAATACTACAGGACATTAAGACCCATATTAATCCCAACTCATTAATAGTAGGGGACTTCAATACCCC
>NW_008334665.1:393566-394238 GCF_000622305.1 Nannospalax galili | reverse complement strand
CTCCAAAAAAATACATTCTATCCAGCGCCTCATGGAACTTTCTCCAAAATTGACCATATACTGGGGCATAAAACAAACCTCAACAAATACAAAAATATTGAAATAATACCATGCATTCTATCAGACCACAAGGCAATAAAGCTTACTATCAAAACCAGAAGAAGCCCTAGTCACCACATGAACACTTGGAGATTAAATAACACACTCCTGAATGATGAATGGGTCAAAAGAGAAATTAAGAAAGAAATAAAAGTATTCCTGGAACTAAATGAAAAGGACAATACAACACAACAAAACCTCTGGGACACACTGAAAGCTGTTGTAGAGGGAACTTTATAGCTCTAAGTGCCTACATCAAAAAATTGGAAAGAACACAAATAAATGACTTAACATTGCAACTCAAGACACTTGAAAAGCAACAACAAATGAAACCCAAACCCAGCAGACAAGAAGAGATAACAAAAATCAGGGCAGAAATTAATGGAATTGAAACAAAATAATACAAAGAATCAATGAATCCAATAGCTGGTTCTTTGAAAGGATAAACAAGATTGATAGGCCACTAGCCCAGTTAACCAAAAGAAAGAAAGAACACCTCTAAATTAATCAAATCAGAGATAAAAGGGGAAACATCACAACAGACACCAGAAGGATCCAGAACATGATAAGGGA
>NW_008334665.1:392595-392930 GCF_000622305.1 Nannospalax galili | reverse complement strand
TTCTGCAGATGATACGATATTATATCTAAGAGATGCCAAAAATTCCACCAGAAAAGTCTTAGAAATTAATAACATGTTCAGTAAAATGGCAAGTTACAAAATTAACCTACAAAAGTCTGTAGCCTTTCTATATACCAATAACAATCAATCAGACAAAGAGCACATAGAAACAATCCCCTTCATAATAGCTGCAAAAAATAAATAAAATATCCTGGAATAAACCTGACCAAAGAAATTAAAGAACTCTACAATAAAAAATTTAAATCTTTAAAGAAAGAAATTGAGGAAGACATCAGAAGATGGAAGGACCTCCCATGCTCATGGATTGGAAGAAT
>NW_008334665.1:379428-392374 GCF_000622305.1 Nannospalax galili | reverse complement strand
ACAAAGGTGCCAAGAACACACAATGGAGGAAAGACAGCATCTTCAACAAATGGTGCTGGCAAAACTGGATCTCCACCTGTAGAAGAATGAAACTAGATCCTTATTTTTCTCCTTGCACAAAAGTCAACTCCAAATGGATCAAAGATCTCAATGTGAAACTGGAAATCCTGAAACTATTAGAAGAAAATATCAGCAGTAACTTACAGGATATAGGTGTAGGAAAGGATTTCTTAAATCAGACAGCAGTTGCTCAGGAATTAAGGTCGACAATCAACAAGCGGGACGTCATTATACTAAAAAGCTTCTGTACGGCAAAAGAAACAATCAAGAAAGTGAAGAGAAAACCAACAAAGTGGGAAAAATTCTTCACCACTGATACATATGACAGAGGTTTAACATCCAGAATGTATTAAGAACTCAAAAAACAAACAAGCAAGAAAGCAAATGACCCAGTTAAAAGACGGGCTAAAGATATAAACAGGGAGTTCTCAAAGGAAGAAATAAAGATGGCTAAGAAACATTAAAAAGTGTTCAGCATCATTAGTAATTAGGGAAATGCAAATTAAAACCGCCTTAAGATTTCATCTTACCCCAGTCAGACTGGCTAGATTAAGAGAACAAATGATACCAAATGCTGATGAGGATGTGGAGAAAGGGGAATGCTCATTCAGTGCTGGTGGTATTGCAAGCTCATTCAACTCCTATGGGAAGTAATGTGGAGAAGTGTTAAAAAGCTAAAACTGAACCTCACCATATAATCCGGTTATACCAAAGGACTCATCCTTTTACAAAGAACTTGTACAACCATGTGTGCTGTTGTTCTTTTCACAATAGCTGAGAGATGGAAGCAACCTAAGTGTCCCTCAGTTGATGAGTGGATAATGAAAATGTGATTCATTTATACGATGGAATTTTACTCAGTAGTAAAGAAAGATGAAATCATGAAATTTGCAGGTAAATGGGTAGAACTAGAAACAGTTACACTAAGTGAAGTAACATAGAACTCAGAAAAAAAATTGACATATGTTCTCCCTCATATGTGGATCCTAGAACGAAACCCTGATGAGTGAGTGTATATCCAGACATAACTACAGGAACCAGGATAATGGAAAGGAAACAGGGAGGTAAAGGAAAAGAAAGAACCTGAAAGAGAAGAACAGTAGGAAACAGGCCTTAATAAGGGAGAGATGGATAAAAATTGGGTGAGTTTAAGGGAGGGGGGAGGGAAGGGTATACAAGGAACCTAGGGGATAAAGGGAAAGAAGGAGCTCAAGAGAGGTGGGACCGTAGGAGAAGGGTATTATTAAGGTAGAAAGGGGGGAAACAGGGGCACCTTAAATGGGGAAACCATGGTGGAGGGGTTAAACAATGCAGGAGATAAATAATGCCTTGCTAGTTTTAAAAATCCAGAGGGAACCATATTAGTCCAACAACCTACTGACAAATTATACATACAACCAGATCAAAGAATATAATATATGTCTAGGCAAGGTTTATCTGAGAGCATTTGGTCTTTCCTCAAGCTTTATCTACATGGCACATGGTAATTAAAAGTGCCAGACTGGTGGAACTAACCTTCTTGGATGTTTAACAGTCATACGTTGAGGCCTATACTAATTTGGTCAGGGGGATATAAAGGTCAGTTTTTGTTCCTTGCCCTCCTAGGCTGATGAAATTCCAGGGGACTATGAGCATCTCTCAAAATGTCCTGTAATTGTGGTGGGTCACCTGTCCTCTTGATCAAGGAGGCTGTGGAGACCCCACCAGATGGACTTGAACCAGTGTCCAGTCTATAATTTTTTTGGGTGAACACAGAGGAATCATTTCCTCCATGCTTCCAAGCAAAGCCAACCATGTTTGAGCAGGACCTTTGACTTATCTTCACATAGATGGAACTGGTAAAAGAAAGGAGCCAGGAGCTCCTCCCTACCCATGTGACCCCTGAGGAACAGATCCTCAAACGACCTTAAGAGTAAAAATAAATTGGTTTATCTGGGCCAATTGTACAGTTTAAAACACCCAAAAGGAGAGTATAACCAAAGATTAATGAGGCCAATATAATTTTTAAGAGTCCACATGTATAGCTAAAGGCTACATAACAAGAAACAATGCCAGACAGGAGATACCTTCCTTTGAGTTATTGGCCAGGGTGGCCCCAAAGACTCCCAGACAGTAACCCAGCATAAAACCAGAAAAATGAACAGCAGACCCCAATCTTATCTAAAGGCATATTGATAACTGATCGCTGCTAGATGAGGAACAGCTGATCTTCCTAAAACAAGGATCTCTGGATAGGGTGACTAGATTCAGCAGATGGACAAGCACTGGGGAATGGCTGGGGCCCTGACCACACAGTGAACAGTAACAGGGATGACAGAGTATGTGGGCTCCAGTGAGGGGGGTGAGGCTATGGGAGGGTGCCATTTGGGAAGTGGGTATATAGATGAATAAGATTGTGTGTGATGTTATGTATGATATACACAAAAAAATCAACAAATTAAAAATAAAAGACATATTTGAGGAGGAAGCATAAAAATTTACTTCATGTTAATTAGTAGAGGTGATAAACATTACCATAATTTTATGTTTTACAGGGCTTATACTGAGTTCAATATTGTAAAACTATTGATTCAACAGCGAACCTAGAAATTTTATAGGCACTTTTGTAGGAGCTTTGTCTTTGCTCTGGAAACTGTTATTGGGCATGTTAAGGCTGTAATGATATGCTTCTTCTAAAAAAAACTAAAGAATAATATTAAAAAATGTAGGAAACAGCATATCTTGAAATGGAGATCTTATTTACAGGGTAAAAACACATTCAATTTTATATCTTACAGGGTTGATACTGAGTTCAATATTGTATAACTGTATTCATTTTACTGTGAACCTAAAAATTTACAGCCACTTTTGAAAGAGATGTATCCTTGCTCTGGAATTTTTTACTGAGTATGTTAAAGCTATAATGAAATGCTTCTAATCATGTGGTTATTAAATTAAAAAAGAAAAACAAGGAAAAAAGTAATGTGTATTTCCAAAAAAAAAATGAGAATTGGGGTTTGATCCTCAGTACCCACATAAAAAACCATGCTCGGTCACTTTCAGCTATAGTCCCAGCACAAGGGAGGCAGAGATGAGCTGATCTCTGGGGTTGCTACTCATCCAACCTCACTGAATTGGTGAGTTCCAGCTTCAGTGAGATTCTCTCTCAAAAACAGTCAGGTGCAGAAGTGACTGGAAGATACATACATGGATCACCCGCACAAATATGTGCACATATACACACACGTGTACATACACATGATAGTTTCAGAATTAGAAATGGTGATGTTGGTTTACTAAAAACAGTGCAATCTTGCCGGAAAAGCTTGCACTGATCAAAAATGCCTCATGCACGAATCACAGAAGATATGATGGGATCCCAGGCTGGCTAACTCCTACATATCCAGAGCTGAGACTGGGTCACCTGGGACATGTGGGACTTTGTCCCAACACAAGCTTAGAGGAAACATCGGGGGGGACTCATTTCGGCTCCATGCGGCTAAGGCAAGGGAAGTAAAGAACGTTGAAATCATTTTCCATATTGAAAGGGACCTCAGGATGCTCCAATTTCAACCTCAGCGGGAAGATTTTGGTTGATGCATTCTACTTCCTGGCAATAGAAAATCAATTTGGCTCACTTTTAGGTGAGATAAGAAATACAGATTTTTATTTCTGATTGATGTAGGAATTTATGCCACTCATTTAAGATTCCCGTGTATCAACCAGGATCACACAATGGTTTCCTGCAAACACTAAGTCAGCACTCTTCACCAATAGTGCAACTCAAAGAAATAAATTCTGTCTTTCATTGACATTTTCCAGAAAGAATCCCTCCAATAACACACTGAACTTGCTAAATTGGCTGTTTCCAAGAATGGAGGAATGATTAGAAATCTCAAGTTTTTATTATCATTGTTTAAATAATACATACTCTGAAGATTGTGGGGAGTTAAGATACCTTCAGACAACATCACCCATTTCAAATGCAGAAAGAAAACTTGTACATTATTTCACCTTTGCCTATGATTTTTACACCGTATCTTACTGATTTTTCCTGTTGGTTTCAGCCTTTCTCCATCACGTTGAAATAAAGCAGAACCTGGGGCTGGAAAGATGGTTCAGCAGGTTGAGAACACTGGCTTCTCTTGCAGAGTCCCAGGTTTGTTTCCCAACACCCACAGAGCGCCTAACAACCATCTGTAACTCCAGTTTCAAGGGATCTGATGACCTTTTTCTGACTTCTGTGGGCATTGTACAACATGAGTGTACTTACATACATGCAGGCAAAATGCTTACATAAAATAAAAATAATAAAATATTTTTCTAAATCATAAACTTGTTTAAGATTATATCTGATAATAAACCAAACTAATAAATGTTCACTTCTAAGCCTTGGTAGAACATCTAAAATGCAATTATGTTTTCTGGAGATTGTTCAAATGTTGATATCATATATATGTTTATGGTCAAACTCTTTATCTATATAGATTCATGGATAATTTTTATTAAAAATTTACACATTTATACTTTGAAACCATAAGCGGTTATGACCACATACACAAGACCTGCTTAATCTTAATCCAGACAAAATCCCAGCATAGAAAGGGGAAGTCGGCATGATGTCCCTCCCATAGCTGAGTTGCTATTGGTAATTGATAGAGGCTGGGAGAGAGGGTAGGCCAACCACACTCCAAGGGATGACCACACTCCCAAGAGTATATGGGCAGCACAAATTGGACTTGATGGGTTAAGAACAAAAACAAAAAAAAAAAGAGGATCATAAAGTTGGGTTCCTAGGGCAGCAGAGTGGACCTAGGAGGAGTTGGAAGATGTGTTCAAAATACATCATATGAAATTCTCAAGGAACTAATAAAAAAGGAAACTATTTTATATTATCTAAAATATACTTAATTTTATTCTGCATTTATTTTATGTTTCGTTTCAATTAAATAATTTTATTTACAAATATGAAGTAAAGACCACTCTTATGTACCTGTTGCTAACTGATGTAGCTAAGCAATTTCAAAGTAATTCAATAGCCAGTAGCATGTATCGAAATTTCCACTGTCATTTTTTTTACTAAATAAATGTTTTAGACAATTTCAGATATCTATGTAATGTACACTAATTACTCTCACACTCCATGCTCTCTTAAGTCCCTCCCACTCCCCACAAATGTGTATCTTATATCCTGTACCTGTCTCCACAGTTGTAATGCAATGTTTGCAATGAAGAAAATATAGTATGTAGAGAGACCATTTCTATTATCTTAGCAATTTTTCTTTAAAACTAAAATTGTTCCAAAAATTATTTTAGGTATTGCTTATTTGAAAGGTTTTGAAATTAATTTTCAAGGTATTCCATTTTTCCAACATGCAAAGCCTTTGCAACAGACATACATGTATTGTTTTCATAAACCTAGCAAACGAAAGAATATATTTTCAGCACGATCTTTTCAAACTCATACTCCTTTCATGGCATAATACCCCATCTGAAAGGGCACTCACTCTGGATGCATTCCTGAGCACCCCCTGTCTTGAAGGCAGGACTGAGTTTGTAATGAAAAAGATCTCCTGCTGCCTTCATGGATGTTAGGGTCATCCCTACACATGAGGGGCACATGGTGGGAGACCCCCAGCAGATGCTGAAACAGTGAACAGTCCTGAACTCTGTACATACTGTGGTTCTTCCCTATATACACACCTGTGAGAAAGTTTAATACAAAAACAAAACACAGCAAGATAGTGATGACAAGAATAAATGATAAGATAGAGAAGCTTTAACTATATATTGTAATTACAGTTATATGCCTGTGTCCCACCCCCAACTTCCCAATTCTCAAAATTCCTGTTTCTTCTTGACTTTCACCACTGCAGTGTGAAGTGGGACAGCAGAGCCGTACAATGTCCCTTTGCCTCTCCGTAATTCCATGGATGGAAGGAAAGCTAGTTCTTATCAGGGGCAACCTTAGCTTCTGGTTCGTGCCTCTGTGTATTGTCACACACATTTGCCTTTCAACACAGGAGGCATTTCGTGGTTTCAGTTTGGCGTAATCAGATTGTCAGACCTCCTTCCTGCATGCTGAATTCATTATTAATGAACATTGAGGCTTCCTGAACAGGAGCTCTGTTGTGTGGTGACGGCCACATACCAGTTGAGACATCGATGGACTAACAAGTGAAGCGTGTCCACAGACAGCTGGACAGAAGAACGGCCCACACCACCAGCAGGACGGAGGACACTGAGCGCTTGTGACAGCATGGAATTTTAAACTTGTGGACTTTCTTTCTTGACGCCTCCATGTAATATTGTCGTATCACGGTGAACGGTGAAGAAGGCTGGAGCTGTGCGAAATTAAAGCACCAGGAGCTGCTGTGCTGAGTGTGACAGAGTGGGGATGCTTTCTGCTGCTGTCATTCTGAGGGGGTTGGTTCTGTTAACATGGGAAGAGTAATGGATCTGCTTTACTGGAAAGAAAATTAAAGTAAGCTACAATATTAAGAAATGAACTCAATGACAGAAATGCCACTGACGTGTTGGGAAGTCTCATCCTCATGTCTTCCTGTTTCCAGAACCACCTGATTCCGCAGACTGTAAGTTCATCCCTTAAGGAACCCCCAGATGGAATACTTCACTTTCAGCCAGAAAACTGATTGTTGTGTGTTTCTGTTGGGTTATTTTAATCACAAGGAGCAAAGTCACATCCTACATTATCCTATTGGAATACCCAAGACACCTGTGCATATTAGTCTCCCTGACAAAACATAAAGAGACCATTAAACAGACCGGTAGAGGTCGATTGATTGTCTTGTAGGAAAGCAAGGGACAGCCTGTGGCATTCTCGGGGAATTATCTCCGAAGAAAGAATGGAGTACACTGATGGAGATTTAATGCGAATTTAAGACCTTAGGACAGCGTACTCACTTTCTTCCCTTAGCAGTGCTTGGTTTCACACATTATTTCTTTTCCACCATTGAACCAGCAGAAAAATAAGGGCATATCCTACCCCCTGTACATTGTTCTAAAAATGTCAGTGGTAACGCTATTTGATAAATCGCTTACCAGATGTAAAGGGGAACAGGTAGCTCTAAAATCCTTTTCGCTTATCTCAATAAAATAAATGGGCTGTTTTTATTTGTTCCTCTTTTATAGGAAGATTTCTATAAGCTAGAGTTTTCCTGAACTACTCAGGGTGGCATTAAGTAAGGAAATCTGCCCAGCGTATGGAAAAATCTGTGTCATCAGCACTACTGTATTTGAGATTTACCGACTGTGTATATGAGGTAGTTGGCCTTGATTACAAGCTGTTTTAGGCTAGGGTTCCCCTGTGAGAAAAGACTTCTGGAATGTAAACATATCGGTGGAATGCAGAGCATTTTCAGTTACTAATTGCTGTAATCAAGGCAAAGCTCATAACCATTAGCTTTGATATAGTATAAACAGAAATAATAAGTTGATTAATCATCTAGAGAAGGATTAGGCTCCATCCAGCACTTCAGAGCATCAGAGCTGAGCTGTGGCCTGAAGTTAGTTAATACCTGCTTTCTAGCTAGAGATCTGTCAGTGGGGTATCCAGGGTGACCTCTGGCCGGGGGGGGGGTCAAGGAGAGAGAGAGCAGAAGGGTATAACTGAGGGAAAGGGAACTTGACTTCATAACAGAGTTTTCTAGAAAATACTTTCAATGCCTTTGTTCCTTCTTTGTTGTGTTTGGGGTTTTGCTTTTTTTGTTTCGTTTATTTTGGGGACAGGATCTCCCTCTAGTCCCAGCTGTCCTGGAACTTGCTATGTAGACCAAACTAGTCTTGAGCAAGCTAGTCTTGAGCTATATGGAGATCTACCTGCCAATGAGCCCCAAGTGCTGGATTTAAAGTCACCATGCCTGGAACTTCTTGGACCTTTTTAACTGCAAGTGTCAACACATGTCAGAGAGAAGAATCAGAGCAGTAAGGTGGTGCAGATTAGAGATGTACAATGGACTGGGGCTGATGGTACACTTTTATCCTAGGAAGCAGAGGCAGGAGGAGCTCTGTTGTGTTCAAGACTAGCCTGGTCTACATAGTGAGTTCCAGGTACATCGCAGCTACACGGTGAGACCCTGTCTCTAAACAAGTATGCAACAGTGTGGAACTGTCTCTACTCTTGGAGGGTTGGGCAACAAGGAAAATTTAGATGATAACAAATCAATTTGAAGTCAAGGAAACATTTCTATGCCTGGAAATATTTACTGATTAATAAAATATAACAGGTTAATTTGCTGCATTACAAGTTATACTGTATTTCCAAATCTGTAATCTTACAATTAATATAATCATCAATTATTACTTTATTCAGTGCTTTTACATAACAAGTACATTGCTAAACACTTTAAGTACATTAAGTAATTTACTATGAAAGCTCATACTGTTAGAATTCTGTAACCAAATACATTTCTCACAAAAGAATACTGGGTTAGAAAGGCATGTTAAAGTGTAGGCTGTCACAACTCTAATAAGTGGCTGGACTGAGCATTGGGAGGTGGGGCTGCCTGACTCCAGGCCTCATTATGGATCTCCAAGCCAACATTCTCTAGGTATTTCACACCTGCTCACTTCATTCTGTTTGGGTTTTTTTTAAATGCTGAATGACCCATTAAACAAATTTCCCACTAATTTGATTCACTGAAAAATCCTATCCTTGTCAATAGGCTTGATTAAAGAGACACCCAGTATTTGGGAACTGCTGTGACATGACTTTTCCAGAAGCACCACTTTGAAGGATATGGACTAGATCCAAAAGCCCCAGGTGGAACAACCTGGGCGGGGTCTCCCGCTGGTATATTGCAGAATTAGCAGTGAAACCCTGGCTGGGGTTCATGCCCCCTGGCTACTCAGTGTCTACCACTCGTTCACAAGCCATGGCCTTCTTCCCGGCTCAGCCTCCACCAGGGTCCATTTTATCTCCGTTCCAAGTGTCCAATCACATCAGAGTAGCCAGAGGAAGCCCTACACAGTCAGTGTCACAGCGAGCCACACCTGCAACTGCTACAGACATTTCAAGCACCTAGAAACCACACAAGCTGGCTCATAGTACCTACATGCATGCACACAAAGACAAGCAGGCACACACATACAAACACAGATTCACATTCCATGAACTCATACATACCTTTATGCATGGACACACACACACACAATTATTCATACATACCAAACACAGGCTCAGCCTTTTATTTTGTTGGGGTAGTTTGCTCTTAAGTGAGACTCAATAATCTACTTTCGGTGGAGAAGTTCTTGAATTACTGGGATTCAAAGATCCCATTACCTGGGAATGTCTAGGTGCATGGGGAGTAGGTGCTGAGAACCAACTTAGTCTGAGATTCAGAATAGACTCTGGAAATAACACGTGACAGGGGTCATAAGGCAGAATTCAAACTGTATTCAGCATCACAGCAAAGGGATGAGGAATAAGCTCTCATGCAAGAGAAAAAACAGAATGTTAAACAAACACTCCACTTGCTCTCTGTACTCATTTTTTCCCAAACACAGTGCTTCACTATTTCTCCTGAGAGGTCATGGGTCCTACCTGATCATATGCCATGCAGTTGAGGGTTCTGTTTTTAAAAGAGAGGTGTCTCTGAGGGCTAAGCTGAAGTACCATATGGCAGAGGCTGGCTGGGACACCTGAGTCACCAGATTCCCTGGGAGGGGCGCTGCCATTTACAGATTCTTGTTCCCTCTGTCTTGGCACTGGACACAGAAAGCCCACAGCTACCTGTGCACAGCCTCTGCCCCACCTGGAAAGTTCCTCCACTGGCATCAGCATTTCTTCTCTCGGCTCCTGGTCTCCATGCAAACATCACAGGATCATCTGACAAGCACTCCCAGCTCTCTCCACAGCTCTCCCAGTCTCTCTTAACACTCCTCACATCTGACAGACTGAGTCTCTGGCTATTTAACTTGTTGGGTTCTTAACACTTCAAGATAAGACAAAGTAGAAAAGCAATTGTCACTTTCCATACCTGGGCTCACCTCACAGCGGCCCTCACAGAAAACAGTTTTGCAGGAATGAATGAGGTTACACTGTATAAAATAAATTCATAAAAATCAAGCCTTTGATTTACATTTACTTTGCCTGGTTTTGTTGCATGATTTTAGATTCACCTCCCCATAGATGTTAAGCAAGAATCTTATTAATATATACTTTAAAATAAAAATCTCGAAGACAAAGGGATGTATTTTTCTGTATCTGCTTGAAATTTTTCTGCACTCCAATTTTTGAAAGAATGCACTTTACTCATTAACATATTCCCTTTAAAAACTAAGAAGTGTAGCTTGAAATAAGGATCGATGCCCCACACCTTCCGTTCTTTCTTCAAGGATTTCTCTACAAAAATCTACTTTTGCTCTGTGATTGTTCCTTTTTCAACACAATACCTGTTTTCCTATTTTTCTCACCAGCAAAAACAATATGTGCCTTTCCTCCTTAGCAGAATGGAAATTCTTTTGACCAATGACATACACAGAATGAAATCCCCACATTAGAATCCTGGTGTCTAGAAAGAAACATTGTTAACCTGTGAGCTGAAATAGACCTCTCCTCCCAGAGTGCTTTTAGTTATGGAATTTGTCATGGGAACAGAGAAGAAACAAGAGACTAGAAATTGTTTCCAGGTAAGTGGAGTGCTGCTGCAACCAACAGGACCGTGTGGTTTTCTTATGCCTTGGCTTTTTTTATCAGTGGGGGGAGGACTGTGGAGGCTTTGGGAGCTTGTGCTAGAAAATCCATTGAGTGCTCAGAATTTGATGAGCTGCTCTAGTGGGAGCTTGGAATATACTGTGGAGAGAAATGTGGATGGTAGAGGCTGGGCTCCTGAGATTTGCAGAGAAGGAAGGACTCTACTGAACTGGGTGAGGGGATATTTATGTGATATTTTGGTTAAGAATCTGTGTGTGCTAATTAACTAGGGCTGGACAATCAGCTGTTATTTAAAAGAGGTCAACACCATTGAAGTGAAGTCTTCTGTGCTTCCTGGCATAGTAAGAAAGCATTCCCTCACAGTCCACACACAGACGCTTTGGTCCATGGGAGCCAAGGCTACATCTCAAGCTCGCAGTGGAACTCAACAACGTATAAGAGTTCCCCACGCGGTGCTGTTTTTGAAGGCATGAAAGCTGCAGGATGGAGAATTCATAGAGAAAAGGTCAGGCTTGGCACCAGGTGGTAAGGCTTCCTCTGGAGAGGCCCAGAGTGGCCCTCAGTGAGGGTGTAGCCTCAGGTTCAGTGGAGACACTAGGATACTGGAGATGCCAGGAAGAGGGGATGCCCACCAAGAACAGAGGCAGGTGTAAAGGGGACCAGGACTGAGTCTATAAGCTGGAGACGTGAGCTTGTCCAAGCGTTTAGGAGCAACAAGATCATGACTGAGTCCTAGATGCCAGACACTGGGCTAAGGATTTTGATTTGCACTTCGGGATTTGGGGCTTGGCTTTCATCTGCCTGTTTGTGCCCCTCGTACTTCCTTTTTGGAATGAGAAGTATGTGACTTGGTTTTGTTTGGGGTTTTGGTTTTTGTTTGTTTTATAGGAGTCCGCGGTTAAGCAAAAATTTTTTTTTATTTGGGGTTTTGGTTTTTGTTTGTTTTATAGGAGTCCGCGGTTAAGCAAAAAAATTTTTTTAAGAGACACTTGTACATCCTTGTTTGTTGCTGCTCTTTTCGCAGAAAGATGAAATCATGAAATTTGCAGGTAAATGGATGGAACTAGAAACTGTTATACTAAGTGAAGTAACACAGACTCAGAAAAAATTCAACATATATTCTCCTTCATTTGTGGATCCTAGAACCAGACTCTGATAAATGAGTATGTATCCTGATGTAACTGAAGAAACCAGGAATATGGAAGGGAACCAGGGAGGCAAAGGAAAGAAGGAACCCGAGAGAGAAGAATAGTAGGAGACAGGGGTTACTAAGGGAGAAATGTGTAAAAAAATGGGTAAAGGAGAGGGGGAGAAGGAGGGCTGTACAAAGAACTATGGGAATAAAGGGGAAGAAGGAGCTCAAATGGGGAGACCACAGCATACAAAAATCATCAAGGAAGAAATGGGGAAAAGAGGAGCACCTCAGAAAGGTGGGGAGGGAGGGTAAGATGGAGAGAAAGAGAAGAGGTAACTAGTTCCTAGCTAGTATAAAAAGCCAGAGGGAATCATATTAGTCCAAAAACCTACTGAAAAATTACACATGAAATATTCCTACATGAGTCTGTGAGGATATGTGAAGATTACATAACAAGAAACAGTGCAAAACAGGAGAAATCTTCTTCTGAGTTATTGACCAGTGTAGTCCAAGAGATGCTCAAAATTCACATGGGCTATTGCTACAGTTCTAGATTGCCTTCCAGAACTTGATGATAAGGCCCTATTGCTGAAAACAGGACATACTTTAGACTCGGGATTTGGAGAAATGGAGCTGGAACTGACCTAGAAGCCACCTATGCTGAAGGCTAGCTCTCAAAGCTTTGGAGAGCACTATAGAAGCTGGTAAGGGAAAACATCAATCAGTGGTCCAGAACATCAATCAATGGTCCAACCCCAGCTTCAAGCCCTAAAAACCACATCAATGATCAGCACAGCAAACATCATTGGTGCAGTAGTGGCACTTTTATCTTTGGAGTAATCAACAGCTACCTAATTGTACTTAAAACCCACTGCATGGAAAGAAACTCATGTCTGGTACTATAAACCTAGTTAAATACACATAGCTGGAGAAATCATAGGATTTAGAGAGAATCCCAAGGCTCTCATATCCCTAGACTAATATAATTTCTTATTATGTGCAAAATAGGGATCCTTAAATTTACAGACAAGTATCCCAGTCACCACCCATCAAAGTAGCTTCTTTTTCAACAGACAATAGATTATTACAGAGTTACA
>NW_008334665.1:356103-378542 GCF_000622305.1 Nannospalax galili | reverse complement strand
TATTTTTAGTTGGAGATGAGTTTTTATTCACTGTTCTGTTGCTTACCCCCAAAATGACTATCAAAATGATTATTCACCCTCATGAGTCTGTGTGTCACCAGCACAGGGAGGGTTGCCTGTGCTGTTTTTAAACACAGAGCCCCTGGGAGCAGAGGACACATTCTAGTTCCAAGCTGCTGAAGACAGGCTCCACCCAGCCGCCTTGCAGCAGCAGCCTACTCCTGGCTCTACAAAGGCCTGTCCCAAGGGGAGTTGTGGGTTGAGGAGAGTTTCAGACAGTAAGGAGGAAGATCAGTCCAGGTCTGAACTTGAACAAAGATTAATGCTGACAGCACAGTTATGAGACTGTCAGAATTGAGAAAGACAGCTAAGACACTTCAGGCCAGATCCAAACTCTGCAGGACAAAGGACATGCAAGGTGGGATGAACTTTACAAAATCACAGAGGGCAGAATTGGTCTTTGAGGAGTTGCTAGTCTTTTGTTTAAGAGTTTGGTAAATATCTTGGTAGAGAAGTGGATGAAACCCAGGGTTCTCACAGCAGGAGCAGGTCATCTCTTCCCCCCAAACTGGCCCTGATCAGGAATATCTGACTGCTTAGTCACCTCACCTACTAGCCTGCCAGCTTGCCAACCTGCCAGTCCATCCTACTGAATACAATATTGTATAACTGTAATAATTCAACTGTAAACCTAAAAACCATAAGAGATACAGCCTAGCTCAGAAAATTGTTATTGAATATGTCAGTGCTGATGTAATAAAATGCTTCTTCTAAGTATGTGGTTAATAAATAAATTTTTTTAAAAAAAAAAAACACATCAGACTTTTGAAGGGTTGTAATTTTTAAAAACTGGGATTTTTTTTAAAGTTGGATGCTGCTTTATATCGAGAGGTAACATGAGATCTTGGGGACATGAAGTGAAAGGTTATGCCTTACAGTGATATGACTATGTGTCAAGTTGACAGGGGTAGACTGCCCTGGCTAGCCTTAATGGGCAACTTGGCACGGCCTAGAATCATCTGAGAGACAGATCTTCCAGATCAGATTGACCTGTGTGCCTGTCAGTGGAGGACTGTGTTGATTGTTATTGATGCTGAAGGACTGAGCACGCAGTGAGCAGAGTTATCCCCGGGCAGGGGGTGCGGGACTGTGTAAGAAAGCTAGCCTAAACCCGAGAGTGGGCCAGCAAGCAATGTGCTTCCATGGCTTCTCTCTCAAGTTACTGATTGAGTTCCTGTCCCGACTTCCCTTGGTGACGGACTGTAAATTGTAAGCTAAAATAAATTCTCTCCTCATCTAAGTTGCTTTTGGTTATGGGCTTTGTCACAGCAACAGGAAATAAACTACAATGGGGTTATTTCTAAATCGGTGTCTTTCTTGAACAAAGGAAGTGTGATGTTTTAGCCTTGATTTCTAAATATATTCACACAGAAAACCTTTTGGGGGCAGACGGTGGATCCCCTGGAACTAAACAGTTGTTAGCTGCCAAGTGGGTGCTGGGAACTGAATCTGGATCCTCTGCAAGAGCAAGCCGTGCTCTTAACTGCTGAGCCATCTCTCCAGCCCCAAATTCAGACATTTTGAGATATTTCTGTCTCTCAGATTCTGACATCTTTATGATGTGTTATATGTATATATAAATTACAAAATGGTTTATGATGTCCTAATACAGTTCTAGGATTGGCATTCAGTATCAACAAATTTGACCTCTATAAACACATCGTCTTCGATTCGTGTTGCTGAACTCCAACACCTGTCTCCTGCTCAGGCGTCTTCTTCCTGGTCTGATGCCCCCAGACTTGGGATTTGCGTCCAGTGAGCGGGTGCTTCCCTCTTGTCTCCCAACTCATCTCTGACTTCGGGACTATTCCCAGGGCTGCTCCTCACAGAGCTTTGAGTCAGCAGTGCTGTTGGTCATTGGAGACAGAAATACAGCTTTCCTTACCAGATGGAAAACCAGTTCATTCCAGCAGAGGAGCTGCCGGAGGAGCCTCATTCCTAGTCCATTTAGACTCACACCTACCTATGAATGTGCACATTTGCACAGCAGCCCTTAGTACCCACTGCTAGTGTTAACTGCCAAGGGCACCTTTTGGGGTAAGCACCTATCTTAATACATGTTCAAAATGTCCTTTACATTTTTTTCAACTAAAATTTTATGGACCCATGTTCATAATGCAACCTGATCACACCCAGAGGTGGTGGTGTCTGCCATCTTGATGAGCAAACTGAGCATGTTCAAGAGGGTTCCTATCTACAGCACTAACTTTTCAACATTACCAGAAAAGTGCCCCCATCTTTGCTTCTGGAACGATGGGCTTAAATTGAGAATTCTCACACACTTTCACCGAGCATACCCCAGATACGCCCGACCCCCGAGAGTTTTCTACATGAATAGCCTTACGAATCAAGAGTAAATCATGTGTGTAAGTGCATCTGCGAGCATTAGGGCACATGGGTGCACTTATACACATGCAGGCAATACACTCATACACATAAAAATACTAAAATGTTTTTAATAAAATGTCTGGACTTGTGGAAATAAGCTTGCAATGTTTTAGAAAGCAGTGACTCTTTACTTCAAATGCTAAAATATTTGGAATTCAGTATTAACACTTTTGGATCCACTCAGTAGTATCCATAAACATAAGTCATTCCAATATCACAGTTTCAACTCTCTTGTAATACATTGGTTTTGGCTCTCAATATCATGTGTGTATTTACATATATACACAAATACATTATGTGTATAAGTATATATATCTGCATATGTCATGATTAATAGTATGTATTATATGCTATAGTTTGGATCTGTATAGTGAAGACTTGGTTGCCAGACTGTGGTACTTTTGGAGGATAATCTGTTATCCTTTACAATGAGGGGTTTAGTAAGAAGATTGTAGGTCATGCAGGGTGTGGCTCAAAGGGGATATTGGGACCATGGTCTCTCCTCTCTTACTTCCTGGCATCAATAAGTTTAAGTAACTTGCTCCAACATTTGCTTGCTGCCATTACATGCTGCCTCACCTCAGACAACAGGTAGATTGACCATGGGGTGGAACGTCTACAACCATGAGCCCAAATGAATCTCTCTTCCTGATAGATTAACTGTCATGGGTGTTTTATCTCACTTTCAAGAAGCTTAACAACACACAAACAATACACTGTGCGATGTCTGGTGCAAAATGATTAAAATAAAAGGGAGTGTGATGGAATTATTCTTTGTGTTAAAATATGTATTAAATCAGCAACACACAGTAATAGAAACTTAGAATGTTTGTGCTACTAGGAATTGAACTCATAGTCTTGCGCATGCTAGGCAAGTATTGCAGCACTTTTGTGTTGGGAGACTGTGTGTGTGTGTGTGTGTGTGTGTGTGTGTGTGTGTACGTGTATGGATACCTTTCACAAGTGAGCTTGCATGTACAAGCCAAAGGTCAACATTTGGGTGTCTTCCTCAATCACTCTGAATCTCTCGAGACAACTAGAGCTCACCAGCTTGGATAAACTGACTAATCAGTGAGCTTTAGAGATCCACCACTCTCAGCTTTCCCGGCACTGAGATGACAGGTGCGTGCCATCACACCTGGCTTTTTACATCGGTTCTGGGGCTACAAAATCAGGTCCTCCCATTTGCCAGCAAGCACTGTACAGACTGAGCCATCTATCCAATCCTGAACCTTGAAATTTAACCCAGAAAACTTTACAACAAATTGGGATTTAGCTCACAAGTGTTAAGGTCTGTGATTAAATGTTACATGTTAGAAAGGTATCTTCATGTTCCCCACTCAGATTTCATCTCCCCGCTGCATTCCCTGATAGGGTCGCCCAGCTTTCCTCTACTGAACACACTATACTCGTGATCATTGTGTGGTAAGAATTCCCTAACAGGAGAATCTCTTCCTCGTCAGGGCAATGTTCCTCCTACAAGCATTGGAACTTACTCTCTCCAGTAAACACCTCTGCTTCCAGGTGCTGTGACACAACTGTGTGTGCTGTCCATAGATACTGCACCACAGTTGTGTTAAATCACTCAGAACCTCCAGATCCTCTGTGATGACCTTCCCTGGACCACACTCACCACCCAGTGTAATCCTGGCATTGCTGCGTCTTTGTTTAACAAATTCCCAAAGTCTCAGCTACATCCCTGCAGACATTTCAAATTCTTTCAATGATATTTGTCACATAACTCAGTCCTGTGAGCCCTCTGTATCCATGGGCTCCAGATCTTCACACTCGACCAACCGTAGATCAAAAATACTGGGACAAAAATTGCATGTGCACTGAACGTGAACTGCCTTTTTTCTGCCATTATTTTTTTATTTATTATTTTTATTTCATGTGTATGAGTATATAGCCTGCATGTAGGTAAGTGCACCCGTGTCATGCAATGCCTGCAGGGGACAGAAGAGGCCATCGGATCCTCTGGAAATGGATTTACAGACAGTTGTTAGCTGACCGTGCTGGGATTCGAACCTGGGTCTTCTGCAAGAACAACCAGTGTTTCTAACTGCTGAGCCATCTCTCCAGCCCCGTATAGTATTTCTTTTTCATTTTCCTTTTTTTTTTTTTGGTCTTTTTGATACAGGGTCTCCATGGAGCCCCAGCTGTCCTGGAACTCACTATATACCAGGCTGGCCTCGAACTCACAGAGATCTGCCTGCTTCTGACTCCTTAGTGCTGGGATTAAAGACCTTCGCCACCACGCCCAGCCAGAATTTTCTAAATGATGTAGTAGAACAACTAACTCCTTAACACTTTCATTGTTCTGGGTATAAATCAGCAAGATGCCTTCACTTATTCATGAATACACGCATATCTTATATGTAAATACTATGATATTTGATGTAAGGGGCCTCAACACCTGTGGGTTTTGGGATCTTCGTGGGTCCCAGAGCCAACCCTGGGGGGCACTGCATGAGCACACAGCAACTTCGCTAAGTTCCTCTCTCTCTCCTCTTCCCATTTATTTCTCTCATCTTCAAAACACAAAGCAAACCAAACTTTACCAGGATTTCTACTTAACAGGTTAATAGAACTGACTTGGTCAGAAATGAACTGGAACTGCCTAGAAGCCACCTCCCCTGCAGGCTAACTCTCATAGCTTTGGAGAGCGCTATACAAGCTGGAAAGGGGAAAACATCAACCGATGGTCCAACCCCAGCTTTAAGGCCTAAAAACTACATCAATGACCAGCACAACAAACAACACTGGTGCAGTAGTGGCACTTTTATCTAGGAGGTAACCAACAGCTACCTAATGGGACTTAAAGTCTACTCACTGGGAAGAAACTCATGTGGTACTGTAAACCTAGCCAAATACACATAACTGGAGAGGTCATAGATCTTAGAGAAATACCCAAGGATGTCACATCCTGAGATAAATGTAATTTCTTACCATATGCAAAATATGGATCCTTAAATTTACAGACAAGTACCCCAGTCACCACCCATCAAAGAAGCTTCTTTTTCAACAACAGAGATTATTACAGTTACACCACTGGTCACGCACAGAGATTCTCTGTGAATTGCCCAAGCCTAAGTGGCACATCTAGGATGCAACCTCTGCACCTAAGACTCACGGAACATAGAAGAAGGGATGAAGAGAACGCTGATGCATCTTTCAGTTCTCATCAGTGAATCTCCTTCATCAACAGAGAGCCAGGAATGCAAAAGGCTACAGGTGACCAAAACGTGGAGAAAGAGAATGCAGAGCGCGGGTCCTTGGGCGGGACTCCTATACTGAGATCCACCCACCCAGGGCTCAGGGACCATCTTGGAAGAGGGGACAGAAAGACTGTAAGAGCCAGGGGGGAGGTGCACGACCATACGGAAATGGTCCTACAGATGCCTGGGACCTTCTCATACAAACCTACAGCAATGGTGTCAGCATGCACAAGACCCATGCAAACTCAGGCAGACAAAAAGCCAGCACAGAACTGTGGAAATGAGCAGTGAGCCCCAGTCTTAGGTGAAGAATTATTGGCAGCTGATTACTGCTGGGTGAGGAAGAGCTGATCTGCTTAAAGGGAGCGACTCTAGACAGGCTGACTAGACCCCAGTGGATGAGCTTGCACTGAAGGACATCTCAGAACATTAACTTTGCATAGTGGGCCTAAATATAAATGACAGAGTGTATGAACTCCAGTGGGGGGGGGTCTGTGGGAGGCGCCAAAGGGGAGGGGGAGGGACGGCATAAAAATGATTTTCTGTGTGAGATCACAAAAAATCAATAAAAATTATAAAAAAATATATATTTATAACTGATTTGGATCATAACCTCTTTGTTCTTGACTCTCAGTGATGTGTGAATAATGTTTTTCACTACGCACAAAGCATCAAGGTAATATCGATGGAAGGGCCCAACGTGGGGGATGGAAGAGGGGAGCTCTGAGGCCAGTCTCTGAGTAGCTTGGGGCTTCATTTCCTGTCTTTGAACACCAGGCTTTCTTGAAAATTGTGAACAGAGCTGTTGCTTATGGGAGGCTTTGGGAAACACCTGAGCTGGAAGATGGGACAAAGCTCCATGCCTGGCTTTCGAACTATTACATATGAAGTCATATTATTGTGGCAGCATTTGTACAAGAGAAAACCAAGTGGAAGCCCCGTTCCACCCGAGGACAGAAATTTCTTTTCAAACCCAGGATCCATTTAAGCAAAAGAACAAAAGGATTAAGAGTCTAAAGAAATAAAAAGATCTTGTTTTATGTTGAACAGAGAGGATAGCATTTGTCTTCACGGGTTGCTTAACTGACACCTATGTTTCCCCAGGTTCCATAACTAGGTCATGTTAGTGATGAGTGCACATGCATCTCTCTGATTCTTGTCTCCATCCTGTGCTGCTGGAAGTCAGGCCTTCTCCAGGTCCAGGGTCATATCTAAGCAGAAGCTCCTGAGTGTTTTCCAAACTCTTCAGTATCACGTATGTTTCTCCGTGTGGGGCTTGCATTATCCTTCTCCATAATTCAGCCTGTTCTGTTTCTGTTTGAGTTTTGTGCATTGTATTTGTGTGTTTGTGTATGTGAAAGATGGCGCCCTGGGACATGTGTGGAGGTCAGAGGACATCTCCATGGAATTGCTTCTCTCCTCCACCTTTACGTGGGTTATGGGGATCGAACACAGGTCGGCAGTCTTGTGCAACAAGAACCTGTACCAGCTGGCCATCTTCCCAATCTCTGCATTTATTTTGGACAATTTAATACATATAAAAAACCTTATTGTGTTTCCGTTTAGTGCCTACCCCTGTCACCCTCTCTAACCCTCCTTGTCCTTGAAGAGAGTCAGCCTCTATGCTTCCAAAGTCAGGGGATGCCCCACTGTTGGAGCTTAGTCCAAGAGTGCTGGACTTCGTGTTGTAGCTGTGAATGAACCAAAGCCTTCTGGGGCAAAGGTCCCATTAGTTCTGAGATCTGGGGTGACACACTATATACCTCTATGGCCACAACTGTCCTTTCAAAGCATCCGTGCCGTGGGGTGAGCAGAGTGCTTGCCTCCCTCACTGGAGATAGAGCCTGAGGAGCTGCAATCACATCTCCAGATGGCCCTGGAGCTCTCTGTGACGTCATTAGGGAGAATCTGACACATTGCAAGGAGCTTTCAGAGTTCTTCCTGAAGGAAGACCTGACCCAGGCCTTCATTGCACAGGCTTTGCCTCTGCTTCTCTGATGGAGACTTCAGACTTTCCATTTGGGTGGCTAACATAGCATCCGACTCTCAGTCCGTCTCCCCCTCCCCCCCCCCGTTGACCAAGGTGGTTGGTTGGTTTTCCATCTCTTTCTTCTGGAAACACATAGATCTATAACCCTTCTCACAGGTCCCCACATATCATGTCATGATATGACTGAGGCACTAGCCTTCCTGCTTGTTACAGTAACTGCGTCCACTTTGACCCTGGAAGCTGAGCAGGACTGCTGATCTGACCCATCCAGGAATCTAGTCAAACCTCATTAGCGTTGGACACCTGCCTCATCAGCTCCTCCTGTTGGGCGTGCCCTGAGGAGATATGTACCATGCAGCAAGCGTGGTGCTGGTTGTGTCCTACAGATCAGAGTCTGAGGCAGAGGGATGGTGCATTTCTGCCTGCTTTCACCTGAACATGGTGAGAAAACACTGCAGCACAAAGACAACCCAACAGGGTACAGACAGATGTACCTGCAAGTCGCATCGTGTAGCTGACTGTGAGTAAATGCGACTGAGTGTGCAAACTGTGGAGACACTCCTTGGAGAAGTGGGACAAGTGCTCAGGTGGGAGAGAGGCGTAGGGACTTCAACACTGACCTCTACCTCCCATAGGTCAAGAGTTGGTCTCATCAGAGACAATCACAGAATCCCAAGTTGCACATGAATAAATGTGGATTCTCACTAGGTAACTAGCTAATGAGGCAGCTGCAGAGCAGTGACAGACATGCCTTGTAGGAAGGAGGAGCGACTCTGCCAGCTTTCAGTGCATAACCATGAACCCAGCTACAGCCACAACATTTGGAACAAGAGTCAGATGGGGTGACATCAACAAGGTATCCGATCTGAGCAGGTGACATCCAATGCCAGCATTTCACTATCTTGTAATTAAGACTGAGAAAACCTGTATCTTCCTGCAGCATCAGTCAGACAGACAGGCAGACACCAAAGGCACAATACTTTCTAAAACGTGTCTGTGATAAGAACAATTTTTCATAACTGTTTCAATTCACAATCTGTAATTCCAAGAGGACTCGGGCCTGAGTTGTGTGAGCAGAGCTCAGCAAGAAACGACACACTGTGAGTCAACGCACAACACATCTTTCTCAGCTGCTGAGGTTGTCGTTGACCTCCAACTCAGCCCTTCTCCTTAACTCCAGGATTAGTTTCTACCTCAGCCCATTTTCCAGTCCCTCAGGGAAGTGCACTGGCAAATCCCACTGACAGTGGCAAGCCTGGGAGGCAGCCTCCATAGATGGGGTGCAGTCCCCTTCCCCCACTCTTCCGTGTTATTAGACATGCAAAGGTAATGCACTTTCATGGGAGTCAGGTGACCAAATGAGAATCTGCAGAGTGTCTCTGAACAAGTCAAAGCCTGTCGAGGGACCCTCAGACCTTCACTTCTTCCTCCTTCCTGGAACACTGAAGTCTTCTTTAGAGACAATCTCTATCTTATAATCCTGAAAGCAAAAGTCATTTGATTGAAAAAAAGAAGTACAAAGTGGTAAATTAAATGCGTGTGAGCTTCTTTGCATCCTAGGTCCCCTTCTCAAGGATTCAGGGAGCAAACTGCAACCTCTGGCTCCAGTGCAACCTGACTCACAGATGTATCGTGAAGATACCCACAGCTCGAACCAGGCAGGTTACTGGCATCAGGTCTGCCCTCATCATCACAGAGCATTGCCAGCACCGGAACACACTGTGATTCTACTGATGCCCCTGTGCCTTGTAGACTTCAGAATGCAGGAACGAACACAGGAGCAAAGTGGGGGAGAAGAAACACTCAGGGTCCTAATGGAGTTTATGGTTGGGGGTGGGAAGAGGCCAGACAGAGCTAAGTATTCGTTGTGATACAGGACCAGGCAGTGTTTGTGGAAGTGTGGAGAGGACGAGCTGGTGCAGAGACTTGAAACCTGCTCTTCAAAAGCCAGGGCAGTGCAGTAGGTCCTGGTGACTGAATATGTATGCCACTGTCACAGGGAATAATGTGTCAGCATGAGGAATTCAGTGCCCTTGCAAGAAAGAGAATTGCTCCGGATTCTGTTGGGCCTCAGCATTCCTTCCTCCATTGCCACCAACCTGGTCAAGCACAGCTTGGATTTGAAGCCCCTTGAGGGCTGAGGTTTGTCAATACACCGGAAGATGTCAATGCTGCCCACTGGCAGGGGAGGTTTGGTTAATAAATTGGTTCTCTCACCTCCAACGGTAATTCTGTTCCACTGAGCTCTAGAGGAACAGGTCATGCTGAGCTGCACGTTCAGTTGCTCCAGGGTTTTGCCATCCTGTTCATTCTCTGTTAGATTAGGACATCTGAAGAGTCATCTCTGTGCACCAGGAACATAATTACCCTCTATCCCCATCCCTGTGGGGTCCCTAAGCAATGTGGAGGTCCAACACTTGCCTGAAGGCCACAGAAATGGGATTCAAAAGGGTAAAGAAAACACTCAGCTATCCAGGGATATAAAACTTAAATCTTAAAACCAAGACGGGGAGAAGTGAACCAAATGCGCGAAAATCATCCTAGCATGTGTGCAGTAAAGGGTTGGGAGCGCCTCCTGCGCATGGCGTGCTACGGTAGTAAGGAGACGGCATCGGAGGGCAGAGCATCCCAGGATGGCATAGGGACTCCCACTCCCATGAACGAAGAACAAAGGACTGAACACGAGCAGACTGCAGGGTCAGTGGGTGTGGGGCTGTGGTCAGGAGAGAACACGGGGCGGGGGTAGACAAGGAGCTCGGGAACAGCACGCGAGCTGCTTCAAGTCTGGGACGTCCTGTCACGTGTGGTTCCGATACGAGGGATTGCAGGGAGACAGTCCTGTGGAGGTGAGGGGTGGCCGTTCACTGGGGAGACAGTCCTGTGGAGGTGAGGGGTGGCCGTTCACTGGGGAGACAGTCCTGTGGAGGTGAGGGGTGGCCGTTCACTGGGGAGACAGTCCTGTGGAGGTGAGGGGTGGCCGTTCACTGGGTACAGAGGCAAGAGCTGCTGGCCTGATGTTCAAGGAGCAGCCAAGATGACCATGGGGCTGGATAAAGGCACCAGGGGGGATGTGTGGGCAGTGACATCCTGCAACGGGGAGGGGGTGCCACTGAGAACCTCATAGGCTCCTGGGGTGAAGGAGAAGCTGCTTACGAGTCTCTGGGCACATTAGGTGTTTTCTTTCTTTCTTAATTTTAATTTAGTTCTTTAAATTTTTACTTATCTATTCCTTAAGGATTTAATATGTATGTATAACATATTTTGAGCCCCCATAACTTTATTTTTATTAGTATCTACAGTACTAGGTATCATTATGACATTTCCAAACAAAATTGTTACTGGTTGATTCCCCTCCCTCTCTCCCTCTTCTCCTGCATCCCCCCCACCCTGATCACTTCCTCCCCAGTTCATGTCTTATGTGCCCGACACCCTCCCTGACTTCAAGGCTCTTCCTCACTTATGGTTTCCAGTTTCACATGCTTTCACCACACTGGTTTTTCCTTTCTGAGGGTTCCTTGTGCAATAGCAGAAAATACGTACAATGTGATTTTGAGATGAGTGTCACTGAGGACCAAACAGTAAGATGAGAACCAGTGGTGACCAAGAGTGAGATGAAAATCACTGATGACCAGAAGGGCAGGCATACGAATGCCTGCCGTGGGTGCAGGGGATTATGGGAAAGGAATGATTGCCATGTGCAGGAACAAATAAAGAGACAGAAGTGAAGTTGCTTTTACAGAGACATGGAGAAAGAGAATAAATGACTCATATATACAGATATCACTTAGGAAAAGGCATGTTATTCTTTCATGATTTCTACACAGTCCTGACACATCAAGCTATAAATATGAGCCTTCTAGAAGACACACATCCCTGCCCTCCTCTATCACTAGCCTAAACAAACACACAAAAAGAATACTCTACTCCTCATCAGGCCTTGACTTGTTCTCACATTGTGGTTTTCCGCTGATTGCTGTGTGAAGTCTGCTTTGCGTAGAGCATCCTGTATTTGATCAATCATTTAAGGACTTGTACTAAGTATTCACTTGCCATGTTGATTAAGCCTTTCAAGGGCAGGAACTGTGAGAACTTCATTAGCCTGCCATCCCAAGAGTTTAGAATACCCAACATTGCAGAGTACATATGTGCTTGAAAATTGGTAATCCCAGAGGTAGAAAGAAACAGCCACTCCAAACCAAAGAACTTCAAGATATCCCAGCATAAAGAGAAGAAAATAATCTGTGGGAGTTGGACTGACTGGCCCCAAAGTGCTAATAAGTGACAATTAGGCTGAAATTTATTCATATTTGGCCATAAGGACTTTAAAGACGCTGTTAAGGGAAAATAATTGCTCTTTATGAAGACCTAATCTAAATTTGTCCATGCTTGCCTATGGTCTTGGAAAGGAAGAAAGAAAAAAGGCTGTAAAGGGTCAGCTCAGAAAATGTTCTTCAGACAAAGCTAACATGTTCCCCATCTCCAACATCTTGAAGAGAAAGAGAACATTCCTGACCCAATCAGGAAGACAGTGCAACCACGGGCCCTACGGACCAAAGCTGACAGTAAGAAGTGGTTGTTTGGGAAGAGGGGCTGATACTGCTCAAATATTTATATAGTTAGTTAACTGGGGGGAAAATCTCACCACAGAATTCAAATCAAGGAAATGTTGCTATAATTTTTCAATTAATTTATTTTTGTTCTATGTACAGGAGTGTTTGCCTGCATGTATGTAAGTGCACTGTGTGTATGCAGTGCCCATGGAAATCAGAAGAGGCCAATGGATCCCCTAGAACTAAAGTTGCAGATGGCTGTCAGCCACCATGTGGGTGCTGAGAACCAAACCAGGGTCCTCTGCAAGAGCAGCCGGGCCTCTTAACCACTGAGCCATCTCTCCAGCCTGGTTGTAGAGGTTTTTATCCATAAATGAAATTCTTTTTAATTGCTGACTAATCTTCCAATGGAACAAGTCACATGAGTCAGCTCTGTTCTGGTCTCCTATCTACCAGGGCATGATCCTCTGAGAATAAAGACCACTGTCCTGGAAGGGCCTAAGTTCAACTGCAAAGAAGTTCAGGAACCAACGCCCCAGACATGGGTCACAGGAAGTGAGACCAGAAGGGTTTCTGCCTAGACCAGTGTTGCCTAACCATTTGTGCTCTATCTCACAGTCAGCAGTGGGTTCCTGTCTGTTCTTAGGGCATCGCAGAGCACGGTGCTTCCTTCCCACAAGGTGTTGCTGCCAAATTGCCCTTTAACTGAGCATTCTGTCTGCTGAACACCTTCTGGCCAAACTGGTAAAATCAGCAGCTGTAAGTCGGAATGATGTTTCCTTTGCCTTAAGATGAGTCTGTTCCCCGATTGCTGATGATCCCACACACTTCAGTAGGACGGCAAAGCCAGAGATGACCTGAGAACTCACCCCCGACACACTGACTAGGTTTCATGGTGTCAGAAGGTACTGTGCAGGCTGCTAAGAGGGTAAAGTCATCAAAATCCCACTCAGGACTGGACCCTGTAAGGTACAATGCCCACCTGCCAGGCCTAGTGTGCTTGCTGGTGCAATAGCAGCATTACTGTTATGAGAGTAACCAACCACTTTCTGATTGGATTTGAGGCTGGCTGCAGAGGAGGGATTCATGGTTGGTGCTGCAAAATTGGCCCAAAGTCCAGTCCCTCATGGGGTAACACGGTTGTTTTGCTAAATGGACGTGTAGTGAAATTACCTTCTGTATTTATACTTAGACATGTGCTGTTGTCAGCCCTGGCAGAGAAACTTCCCTTTTTAGTGGGTGGCAGTTAATGTAGACTCATAACTGGCCAAAATGCTGAGAATAAGTAGCTGTCAGAGCTCTGCTCTAAATGAGACATCTTTATCACACACACACACACACACACACACACACACACTCACACATTGAAGCCACAGGGCCCAATGTGGGGTGCTTGAAGGTGAAGCCATCAGGTAATAAAGTCATGACAATGGAGCACTCTTGATGGAATTAGTGCCCTTACAAAATCTCTCTCTCTCTCTCTCTCTCTCTCTCTCTCTCTCTCTCTCTCTCTCTCTCTCTCTCCCTCTCCCCCCCCTCCTCCCCCTTTTCTCCTCCCCTCCCCTTTTCTCTCTCTCCTCTCTCTCCTCTCCTCCCCTCCCCTCCCCTTTTCTCTCTCTCTCCTCTCTCTCTCCTCTCCTCTCTCTCCTCTCTCCTCTCCTTCCTCTCTCTCTCCTCTCTTCTCTTTCTCCTCTCTCTCCCAGCCCCCTCTCCCTCTCCTCTCTCTCTCCTCTCCTCTCTCCTCTCTCCTTCACCCAATAGAAAGTGGTTATTTGCAAGCCAGGACAATTTGCTATAGACTACATATCTGTCTCCCTGAAAACTGATTTGTTGACTTTTTCCCCCAGTGTGATGTCATTAGCAGTGGGGCCTTTGGGCAATTAGATCATGAGGGTGAAGTCTTGTGAACAGAATTTCCTCCCTTAGAAAAGAATTCATATAGAGGGGGCTGGAGAGATGGCTCAGCAGTTAAGAGCATTGACTGCTCTTGCAGAGGACATAGGTTCGATTCCCAGAACCCACATAGTAGCTACAAACTGTCCTGTCCTTAACTCTAGTTCCAGGGGAATCTGACGTGCTCTTTTGACCTCCAAGGCATTACATGACACAGGTGCACTCACATACAGGCAGGCAATGCACTTGTACACATAAAATAAAAATATTTTTAAAAGGAATTCATATAGAGTCCCCTGTTCCTCCTATTAAGACATAGAAAAGCCTTCTGTGTACCAGGTAGTTATGGCCATAGCACCCTGAACAGGTCACATCTGTCTAAGCCAGGAAGTAATCTCTCACCAGTATTCCATCTGCCAGCAACTGTCCTGGGCTTCCCAACCTTCATATTGTCAGAAGTGATTCCTATTGTTTAAAAGCCACCTAGTCTATTATTAGAGTAGTCCAAAAGAACCAGATTAAGGCAGAATCCTCACTGGAACTGGAGCTGCTGGTACCATAACATCCAAACCTTGAGGAAATGTTTCCGTTGCTTACACCTGCCAACCCACTTTGTTTTGGCAGACTGAGCTAAGACAGAGCTCATCACCTGCTGTTCATAAACTCCAAATGGGAAGATGTCACCAATAGAGCACCCAGACAGATTTTCTACAGACGGACATGGTGATCGTGTGCTCAGTGGGCTAACTGTGAACCTATGCTTCTCTCTTGGTCCAGTAAAGGCAAACTGCCTCTTGCTTTACCAATTGAGCACATGAGAAGGAAGCATTCTGAGGTCAGCATCTCTAAACCCCCAATCTATCTGGAGGATGATCATGGTCCTTTGGCCTCCTGACTTTAGTAGCAGCTCCAGTCCCTTATTGAATAATCCTCGAAAGCTGACCCTCTCCCATCCGAGTGCACAATTTCCTGGAGGCTGACTAGGAAAGAAGAGGAGGAACCCTTCTGAAGGAACACTGTAGGGTTTTAGTCAGAGGGACCTGACTTCCCCTTCAAAGTGTCCTGTGCCAGTGAGTTGACAAGAATTGTAAACCAGGCTAGAGATCACTGGAGCACTGGTTCAGCGCAGAGATTGACAGTGATCCTCTGCTTGGCAGATGTGATTTTTGTTCTAAATACAGCAACACTGGGTGGGCTGGCCATTTAGACGGTGATGAAGAATACTGTGAAATTCCAGTCATCACCCACAGATCCCCTGGCCACTACTGCATCCTCACAACATACCAAGGCAGAACATCACTGTGATGGACAAGAGCTGTTCCAGGTCTCTCATCCCACAACCCCATTACTGACTGTGACAGTAGGGAACCTAGTTATGTGGTCACTTCTCTTACCATGCAATCGTCAGGTACACTATAAAATGGGAAAATGTCACCACAGTTTGATCCCCATGTACAACCACTCTATCATGCTCTTTCTAGGCTACTTGTAAGCCCTTATACTGTGAAGGTGAAGACTGTCATCTTGGGGGACATCAGTAATGGGTCCCCAGCTTCACATAATAAACATTCTCTGACCTCCATTTCTACCTCCCTGAGCCTTCTGTCTCTCCTCTCAACAGAGCACCTGGGAACTTCTGTCATCTTTAGCTTACTTTAGGGCATGTTGAAGTCAGGCTCTAGTAATAAATGCCAGAGAGCTCAGGAACAGCTCCAATGGTCTGTAGATATAACAAACCCTTAGTCAAAGTACCTGTACCTATGAATTCGTCCAGACTCCACTCTGTATTCTGTTCCCTAAGATTAACACTGCCAGGTCCAATCCCAGCTATGCCCCTGGTAAAAACTAACCAGGTTCTCAGCACCTTCACTACTTGGTCTCTCTCTGTCCAAAGTATTGACAGTTCTTCCACATCCTGAGGCCACAGCAGGGAGACCAGAATTTGAGGCAGACAGACATCACGAGGCGATGCTCCTTTTAAATGATATTGTATGTTTTCAGCCTTTCCTTCTGGCAACGTAAAGCATCTGCTTCCACAGATAGGAAGGTATCAAGGAATTAGATGGTTCACTGTCTTGGGATCATCATCATGTAGCACAGGATCAGTTCAGGAAGCTTGCTGAAGGGCTTGACTTTGTTACAGAGACCTTTGAGTTCTGTGCTCAGACATTTCCCAGATATCTCATCCTTTCAGTCAGACACTGAGTCTGATGCTCAGCGCAGCGTGTCATCTGGCTTCAGAGTGCAGTCTCCTTCAAAGGCAATGTTAGCACTCTCCGGACTTTAAAACTTCCCTCAAACTGACATCCAGGTGGCAAATTCTGGTTATTTTCTTTCTAAAATTCTTTAATTCCATCAAATAAGAAAGCCCACTCTGCAGATCTTGCAAATCTTGATACTTGAATACTTCATAACATGCTGCAGGTAAGAATTCTCTCAGCACCTGTCACCTCAATATCCGGTAGAGATGGCCAGGAAATGGTGCTTTACTGTGCAGCCACTGATCATGGCATTGCTTATAGTCATTGAGCTGTTCAACCTATCTCCTTAACAGCCTCCTTTCTAGAACCACTTAGGTAAAGTTCCCTGGAAAAGAAAGCTTGAGGTAAATTTTAAAAACCAATACCATATTAGGAGGCTCAATTTCAATTTTCAAAAGTAGAGAGCGGGGGTGGGGGTATCAGAAGGAAAAACTGTAATCTATGACAAAATACCCACTGCTTTCTAAGAGACACTGCTGGTGCTGTTGGCTTACGGGGTGTTTTCAGATGAACTCTACCGAACATCTATGAATCGGGACAGTCAAATGGAGAGAGGAGAGGAGAGGATGGGCATCTGCTAGCTTCCCTGTGCATTTTTATGCTGTCAATTACATTTCCTCTATGGGAATCGGTCTTACCCACATTCCACTTGTGACTCCTAAGTCATTGCACATCTCCCAAGGAAGCAGAGCACCCTCCCTTGGCAGGTCACTCATGGAGTCTGGAATTGGAAGGAGAAGGCAGAGAACTCACTCAGGAGCTCATAGGTGTGGCCACCTGTGCCCAGTACATTCAGCCTCTGCAAGGGAGTGTGGGTGCAGCAGGTGTCCAATGGGGCAGGAGAGACATGAGGTGGCAACCATCATAGCCAGCATTCACCAGCCTCCAGACAGTTTGTAGAGGGGACACATTTAAGAACAGAGATATCTAGATCCTGCTTCTCATCTCTGGAATCCTCGGGAAGGTTTGAGCCAGGAAATGACAGTACTGTAGAATGAGATACTCAGCAAGGGAACAGGGCAGCTACTAGTGCCAAGGAGATAAGATTACATGCTAGACGGAGACCTGGCCGGGCCGACAGCCTGGTCTCTGCGGGAGTCTTAGACGGAGACCTGGCCGGGACCGACAGCCTGGTCTCTGCGGAAGTCTTTGGACTCACCTACCTACAGAGTCTGCGTGGTGCCACTGTATCCATTTACTTGTAAGCCTTACCCATATCATGACCCAGCAGGAACCTGGGAAAATCCATTCTTATCAGTGCCCAGATTACCCCAAAGATATCTTCAGGGAGTGGATTTTTGTGTGATTCAAACCTTCTGTTGCTGTCCTGAGACTGCAGTGTTGATCCTCCAAGAATGTTTGTTGGCAATCACATTTAAATAAAGATTAAAGAGAAATGAAAAGTATTTGAGTCCATTAGTTGTTTGGGCCCAATCATGCTGCTCAGGTCTCTCACTAAGAGTCTTGTTACACCAACGTGTGACATAGCTCTCCCCACTGCCTGCCACACTGCTGGATTGAACTAACTGATCCTATTCAAAGAATAGATTTATAGATTTGACTTTCTCAGTTTCGTTAGTATGAATTATATGGTGTTCCAATTTATTCTATGGAATAATCTTCAGGTGTCATAAGAACAAATTTGGTCAAAGTTGAATCTACGGTAAAGGAAATATATTCCAATTGATGACATTTCCTCAGTAGAAGTGGCTGAAAGAAGAGATGATTTTAACTAACTTCATGACTCTGCTGACCTAGTTTTTGATAGAAGCCTAGACAGTGTCACTAGGAAAAGACTTTGAGAGTTGCACTTTAGGACAATGTGCTGTAGAGGGGACGGTCCCTTTGTGCAAGCCCTTGCTCTAGATATTTATGGATTTCTTGTATTCCATCTCCAGAAGGAACTTCTCCACACCTAACTCAATTTTCCTACTTACTTGACTCAGACATTGTAATACTTGAAGGGTTCAAGTGCACTGTGAGATCTTTAATTACTTTTCCTTGCTTTATGGCTCACTTTTAAATAACCTGAATAGGGTGGCCAAGGTTTACTCTATAACAAGGTTTCCCGATCAGTGGCACTTGTGTAATTGATGCCAAATTTGTAGCATTCTTTTTCTAAATTCTGGGGGAAAGGTTCAAATTTTTCGTTAGCCTTTGTAATTTTATTTTTAATGCATCTTTTTCATTGCATGAAGGGAGATGACTGTGAGGGTGTTTTGCATGTGGAGACTGACATGGATAACTTTCTCAGGAAGATGAGCTCGCTGCAGCTGTGCTTACCTACACAAGATTAGGCCCATCAACATTGCACTGTGGGTGGGGAGAGGCCCATGAGGTCCCTACCTCTTTCTGAGGATAGTAACATATACTGGCAGTTAATTCTTGTGGGGGGGGTGTGGTTCTCATCAGTGGTGTAGTGCAGCCACTGATAAGTTACCCAGTTCAAGTAAATAACTCCCTCAAAATTGCTCATGAAAACAGTGTTAATTAAGCTCAGCGAGTCACACACACACACACACACACACACACACACACACACACACACAAAAGACAGAGGGGACTTGTTGGGAAGAAGAAATGTTTTAGTGGGAAAGAGAGGGAGGAGGATGAGAGCAATCCTGCCTCACACTCAAGTGTCAAGGTTTTCTGTTCTGCTGAGGAGACCTCACTGCTCTGAAACATTGCTGTGTGCCACTAGTGTCATAAACACAATATAATGAGTGACATGGCATGATATAAAAGAAAACAGATAAAATGAGAACAGTGCACCTACATTGATGGACATAACTGATCATTTAATATTGCTTTATACATATGTACATTCTTGCACACAACTGAAATTAAATGTCTGGGCATCATACTGTATGTGACAAGTAAGAACCAGTTATATGAGCCTCATAAAAATCCAATTTATAAAAATACTATTTAAAGTGAAAGCATTTTTAAAGTGCTTTCATGTGAATAGCGTAGGAAACTTTGGGTGGTTTTATTTTCATACTGCCTAAGATAACTGGAGCAAAGTAGTATTACTAAATAAAAAGGGGCCATCTTAATAAAAAGATGATCAATTTGTTACCATAAATGTGTATGCACCTGAGAGATCTTCAAAATATATGAAGGGTGAACGAGCAGGAAGAAAAAGAGACAGAGGGACATGAGCTACTGAGGGGAGAGAATGTTCTAATAGTGAGTAGCACTCATGATTGTTTGACCTGGTACATTTAGTAAAAATTATTGAATTCTATAGAAAAGAAATACAAGATTCCACAGTTGGCCATACCTGGCTCAAAGGTCTCTGATGCCAACAACTTGAGAGACTGAAGCAGAGGATTTAAAGTTCAAGGCCAACCTGGGCTATGGAATGAGGTCAAGGCCAACCTAGTCAACTTAGTGAACCACTATCTCAAAATAAAATACGAAAAGAAGGGCTCTTTTTGCAGTAGCATTCGCAAAGCCCCACCTTCGCCAACACTGAAAAAAGCACAGAATTCACAGTCACTGAGATTTTTAGCATCCTCTCATCAGTTTATGGAAAAGGTCTGCAAATTAGTAAAGACATAGAGGATCTGAGAAAGCACTATTAACCACCATACTTTGAATAAACACTAGACTGATGAACTACAGACTCAGCTGCGTGGCACACTCAAACAATGGGCTTCTATTGACAATATACTATCAGTAAATTTTAACAATGAAAATTACATGGTATAGTCACAGGACATATTCATAAGAGAATCAAAGTAGTGCTTTTGAAATTAAATATTAAATACTGGCTATGTTGGTGAATATGATTGAATATTATTAAAAGAAATGTGATATACTCACATACAACTAGTAAAATAGAGAGAGAATACCTCCCAAGTTGTTTTATGAAGATACCAGTAACCTGATCACAAAAATATTGACATTAGCTAGAGAGGAATAAAATCTTACAGAGCAGTGTCCCTCAGGTGTATAGAAATTCTTTCAGAACTATAAGTCAATTTAGCACAACAGTATATAAACAACATCTCCTATAATCTATCTACATTTTGCCATTGAAACATCAGACTTCCATGTTTGGCCAAGTCAGGCTGACTGCAGGTGTGCATATTCAACTAAGAAAGTAAACAAAAAACATAGATTTTTGAGTTACCAGGACTGAAGCTTTCCCCAGACTGTCCAAGGGAAGGTGAAAGGCACATCTTGAGAGTATGTTAAGTCACTTAAGCTCAGGTCAGAACAAACTCTAACCATAATCAATGAAACACAAACAAGGAACAAACAACACAAAAGTCCCCATGTCTGCGTCCAGTCAAAATTTATGAGGCATGCAAAGATGTGGGATAATATAACTCAACAGTTATAAGTCAAGAGATAGAGACCCTTCAATGACAGGGAGCACAGATCCAGCAAAAGACAAGAACCACTAATTACACAGGTTCCATATGCTCTGGGAGTTGAAAAGAACATGAATGTCACAAGAACACAAGTTTGAAAACAGAATCTGAAAATAAGGGCCGGTGTCAGAAGGAAAACCACATCGATTGCAATGAACAGAAAGCAAGTCCCTGAGCAAATGGTCAGTAAGCCGGAAGACGCGGCAGCCAGAATGACCAGAGACGAACACAGAGACGCATGTGGATGGAGACAACACCCACTGCTGCTTCTGCAGCAACAGCATATTCTCCAACATGCAGATAATGGAGAGACAGGGAAATGTTTAAGGCTTGAGAAAGCTGAAATCAAAAATTCCTTGAAACCGAAGATGTAGGTGAGTTGATAGAATACCTGGAAGGCACAAAGTTCTGAGTGTGGTACCCAGAGCTTCATAAAGCTGGACGTGGTATTGGCATGAAAATTTTGATGAATATCCTCTGTACATCTCTCACAGACACACTGACACACAGACACACAAGCACACACAGCACACATACACGTGCATACACAGCACACACACAGAGACAGACACACATACAATATGTATACACACATACATAACACACAAGCTTATACAATCACACACATACACAACACACACATAGAAACACACACATACAGACATACAGACACACACCATACATACACACATATACATAGCACACACACCCAGGAAAATGCACACATACAAACACACATTCACAGAGGCACACAGACACACAGAGAAATACACTCACACATAAAAGACAACATGATACAGAATGTCCAAACCACTGGTTTTCATACTCAGGAAATAGGTAAAGCACAAAGCGCTTCAGGACTTTTTGTTTTGAGAGTTAAACAATGTGGGTGTCCATGGACCTCTTGCCTGGGTTTAGCTCCCTCTGCCCACTTCAGGTGACATGGGTGGTATTTCATCAGCACAGAGCAACAAAACCCAAAGGGCAAAGTTGAATTGAGCGGGTTAGTAAATGCAATCGCAGCACCGTCAATACAATTATTAAAGACTCAGCGAAATAAACTAGGACCCCAGGCAGCTCTGCCACACTGAGATCTACACTAGAGGCAGCCATGAACTGCAACCAGAAACAGACGGAGACCCTGGGAAATGCAGAAAGATCCCGAAAATGAAAGCTTCGGAAGCTGTGCAGAGTCAAAATCGGCATGCCTGGGAGGCAGCTTGTGTGTGCAGAGAACTGGGGGCAGGGGTGAAGATGTGCAAAGCACTCTCTCTCTCTCTCTCTCTCTCTCTCTCTCCTCTCCTCTTTCTCTCTTTTCTTTCTCTCTCTCTGTCTCTCTCTCTCTCTCATCACATATGCACACACCTCCCCTGTAGAGCCTGGAAACCATGTTACTCAGTCTGTAAGTACAGCCTGTATCACAGCACTGACTGACTACTACTTTAGTGGTCAGCAGCTCACACTCTTTAAGGTAAAAGCAACTCAAGGTCAGAGCAAGGCTGTCAACAGCTACACACCACATAAAAAGACAACTAAGTCCAAATAAACTAAGAAAAAAGTGAAGGGAAAAATCAAAACTCACAGATGACATGATATGTTACTTGAAGTTAGGGTATTCAACACCCCCCCCCAAAAAATCCTAATTCCTTCTAATAAAAAAATCAGGAAATATGATTTGTAATCAAGAGGGAAAAGTC
>NW_008334665.1:353201-355859 GCF_000622305.1 Nannospalax galili | reverse complement strand
GAATAGAAACCCGTAGGAGAGGAGTGGGAGAAAGGAACGCAAAATATTTGAAGAAGCAATGGTTGAAAAATTTCCAAATTAGAAGATAAACACTGACACACTGAACACACGCCAAGCAGCAGCATCTTGGGGATTTGTAGCCCATAACAGTCATCAAACTGTATCATCTATCAAGTTCAAGTCCAGAAAGACTGTTCTTCAAAGTGAACGTGGGTGCGTCTTCCTGGTGGGACAAAAATGTGAGGGGAGGGACTTAGGGTGTAACTAGTTCATCAAGAAGACTGGATATTAGAAATAATATTTTTAAGGCATTGGGAATCAGGTGGCAGGATAAGGATGATGAGGGCTGGGATGACGCAGGGCCCCATGCTGCGCACAGAGAAAGGAGACCAAGGTGGGGCCTGGTGGTGTCCTTAGGAGTGTAGGTCGGGTGAGGCATCTAAAGCGTAAGATCAGAGGAGGGAGCTCACAGACAGAGAGAGTCAAAGCTGTAAGAACAGTACCAAGACTTGAGTTCTAATCCACAAGGGCTTCTGAGGACAAGGCGGGGTCAGGGGAATGATCACCAGCAAGGGGTAGAGGAAACAATGTCCTCAGTTGACACAGAGCCTGGAATACTTCCTGTTAACACGGGGAAGAAACATCAGAATTCACAGGGCATCGAGAACCTCATCCGAACGAATTGTTTCTATAATAATTGGGCAAAACCAGGCATACAGTAAATGCCACTCTGCTGCTGCCAAGCAAATTTCCTGCCACTACTCACACTGAGTAAGAGATCTCCAAGTAACTTAACTGGGTCCCCAGAAAAAGTTAAGGCTTGTACAGAGATACCTAGATATCGGGCGGCTAGGAAACACGTGACAACACTCAAGCCGAAGATGACCAGGCCAGCATCCCGGGAAACAGGAGCGTGCACGCACATGAGAATTGTCTGTAAATTAGAATTGACAGGATAAGGTCGCATTCGAGTCATTGTAACTCTTTTCCGTGTGTTCAAGGAGCGAGAAGACAGAAGACAGGCTAGGTAACATTAATTACAACTTAGATTACAAAATAAACTAATGACTTTGTAAACATAGTAACAGAACCTGCACCCGATAAAGCAGACAGGAAACTGTAAGGAAGAGGGTACTGGTGAGGTGTGGGGTTATTCAGACAGCTTAATGCCCTTTCTGGTGGAGAGAAGAGGCTAGGACATCAGAACAAATGAATGAAAAACTAATGGCTAGTAATTTACCAAATATGATAAAAACTACAGACTTTGAGATGAAAATATTCCAAGAAATTCTATGAATAAGAAATAGAAGCTAAATTAAATTATAACCGCGCTGCTCCAAAACAATGATTAAAGAAATACTGGAGTGATTACAGAAAAAAACACAGTGTGAAAGAAAAATAAGCCTTTACCCAGCCTGGGTCAAGCCTTCTCTTCTAGCCTTCCCCAGATTATATACGTTAGTCCTCCCCAAATCCAGGAGACCTTGTGTGATTAGGGCCAAATTACATACAGCTGGCTGGGAAGAGTGGCTGGATACTCCTTGAGATTGATGATTTTGTTCCTAATCAGAAAGTGCTGCTCAGATGTAAGACTTCAAATCTTGGTCTGCAATACTGTGGTGCCCACCTGTAGCTAAGGGCTATAACCTACTTTTCTAAAATGATGGACAAAAATTTGTTTTTTCCCCCTATATAGAAGCCTTTGAGAGGGAACTGACACTGATTCTAGCCACTACAACAGCTATCAAAGTGTCTGAAAACAAATCCTGAATCCATCACTCTCAAGTCTAGCCTTGGAAGACAAAAGAAAAATGAGGAGGAACCCAATAGAGGGATGCTTTTGGAAGCTCTCGTCAAGAAATGCCAGTGGACTCTGATATGAACATTTGAAATTTGCCCCGTTCTGACTATTTTTCTGGTTCCCTGGCTAGAATTTGTAATGCTAACTACTCTTGCCTTTACTTCTCCTTCATTCCCCTATTCAGCAGTGAAGGACTTTCTTTTCTCCCTACAGATAGGAGTTATGCAATTTGGGAGTCTTTTAGATAGACCCATTGAAGGGGTACCCCAATTGCCTCACCCTGCATCACTGTTCAGCATGGAAGAAGCCAGAGCAGTCTGCATCCCGATTCTTTTTTATGAGAGTCCATTGGAATTTCTTTAAGGGCTTCCAAAAGTATCCCTCTATTGGGTTCCTCCTCATTTTTCTTTTGTATTCCAAGGCTGGACTCTAGAGTGATGGATTCAGGATTTGCTTTCATGTATTTTGATAGCTGTTGGATGGTTAGAATCAGCGTCAGTTCCCTCTCAAAGGCTTCAGGATAGGGGGAGAAAACAGATTTAGCCATCAATCCCTAGTCTATCTGTTGGAGGCCCCACCTTTCCAGTCTCACTGGTCAATCACCTGGTGATAGGACCATCCCTAGGAAGGCAGGTTCACCTTACGTTATGCTGAACAGATGGCAGAATACCTGGTGTGTTAGTGAGGTAGTGAATTCTTCCTGCCTGGAATCCTGCCTTATAAACACAGAACTCAGAACTTCTGACCAGCCACAGTCATGCAGGTCTCTGTAAGTCTGTCCACTTTCTGCTGTTTGGGTCCATTCTTCAATTCCTTTATGAATGAGACTAAGAACCCTCTAGGGGACCCTCTTTCCC
>NW_008334665.1:350649-353128 GCF_000622305.1 Nannospalax galili | reverse complement strand
TTGCAGACAGTGATAGACTGGCATCATCCTTTGAAATATTCTGGAAAAAAATCATTTTGTACCCTTTATATGTTCAGAATGTAACATTATCAGAAACCCTCAAAAATTAAATTAAATTAAATTTTAAAAAATTAGAGTAACATCAGACTTCATATTAGAAAATAATAAAAGAAAAAAACAGGAAAACAGTACAGCAGTCCCTGTAATATGGTGGAAAATAAAGTAATCCTACAGTTATATAACCCGAATAATAACATAAAAATATTTGGCAAAATATTTGAAATTTAAAACAGAATATATAGAGAAATAAATGAAATGAAAACTGACTCTTTAATAGAGGCAATGATAAATAAATATCCAGGGGGCTGGAGAGGGGCTCAGTGTTGTGAGTGCTCACTGCTCCTCCAGAACACTGGCATTGGGTTCCCAGCACCCACAATAGGCAGCTCACACCCACCTACTGCTCCAACTCCAGGGGATCTGATGATCTCTTCTGGCCTACATAGGCACCTGCACTCACACATGCACAATTCCTGTACACATATACACATACATAATTAAAAGTTTTTAAAAAAACGTTCAAAAGAAAACTCCAGATTATCCTTCTTAGAAAGGAAAGGGGCACAGTTTCCAGAAGCAGGAAAAAAGCATCAGTGTAACTGTATAGCCACAGAATTTAATAGCACTGACACTATCTAATTGTTCCATAGGAAAGTCTGGCTGAGGAAACTCCTGATTCCTGACGTGAGGAGACTTTCTCAATTCTATATACAAGCTTATGGATGGGAAGAGACGGGTCCCCCTGGTGTCTTCTCATTGACACCAGACAGTACCTTGCAGATAGCAAACATGAAATTGGTGAAGCATAAGTGAGTTCTCTAAAATTATCCAACATTGGTCTTCTTTTATGGAAAAACAATGGAAATATGTACAGAAAAGTCAATGCACTGTTTTAGGACTCAATTTCCATATTTCTGGTGAATTAGAGAGAATAAAGGAGGCTTCTACATATGCCAATGAGTGTCGAGGAGAGTTGGAATTCTCTAATTCTTATTAGCAAGTATAGATTGGAGCTATGAAGATGAATTCAGTAAGTGTGGAAGGAAAAAACGGAGGAGGCGAGACAGGGAGAGGAACGGAGGAGAGGGAGAGAGGGATGGAGGGAGGGATACAGAGACAGAAGAGAAGAGACCATGGTAAGAAAAAGTATGAGATTATGTTAAATATTCTCCAAAATATTTAGTGATTTTTAAACATATTATGCCATAATTGATTCATATCTTCAGAGGTCAGTGAATTTGAGATAAAATAGAGATGAATGGTATGTGGAGAGGAGAGAGAAAAAACTTCAAAAAAGGAAAGATTTCTTATTCAAACATGTCAGTTAGAAAGCAGGTGCTCAGATTCACTGAATCTTTTAGATTCATGGCACTTGATATTCATGGCTGGGTTCTGTACGATAACACAGAACCAACAGCTTGAAATAAGAGACAATCAGACCTGCTGTGTGGTTACAGAAAGAATGAAGTCTTCCTGTGCTGACAGAAAGTAGACAAGGGTCAGAGCGGTGCACGTCCTGTGACGTCTTGAGTTGTGAAGTAAGGAAAATATGCCTCATCACATCACTTTTAGCTTTAAATGTGAGTATGTACGCCCATGAAAAATAACAAAACAGCACAGATTCCACAAATTCACATGGACATGCACACAGGTACACACACATATACAAAGACAGAGACACACAGAGAGAGAAAGAGAGAGAGAGAGAGAGAGATTCATCCACTTCCCTGACCATCACACTACACTGCACATGACGCACTCACATTGCAGCCTGACTCACTCCACACTCAAGGAGACAGCGCTGCTGTAAAGTCATAGATACAGCAAGGCTCACACAGGAAACAGGAGCAAAGATGTAACACACAGAGAAATGTTTCCTACTCACAACTATGCAAGGTTCAATGGTTTAGGAGTAAGCACATGTGTAAAATGGAGATGAGGTTAGGATTACTCCATCCTCCTTCCTGACCTCACACCACGGAAAGGCCGTCTTTGCTGCCTGGGATGAAAAGTTTTCACAAATATAGAAGCAAAACACGACAGTACGGATTGATTTACTTCACAAAGAGCACAGGTGTGTCGAGGAAAGTTATGTAATTCATGCAGAATTGGAGGAAACCAGAAAGAAACACAGGACCAGATAAAGCAGGTGGACGGCACAGGTGGCAGAGAAATATTTGAGGGACTTCTTACACGAATGTTTTTCTTTCTCTCTCTCTTTTGAAAGACTGGTGGATCGTGATGGTTATTTTCTTCTTTGAAGAAGTGCGGTGTTGTATAAAAATAAACCCCGAGGAAGAAGTATATCTACAAAAGAGTATGTAGACTCGTGGATACTATATTGCATATGTACCTAATGAGATTTAGTTTATGTATGTGTATTTATTATATATACATTTATAAAGCACATTTAACACAG
>NW_008334665.1:343914-348307 GCF_000622305.1 Nannospalax galili | reverse complement strand
AGATGTGTCGCTGGTGAAGATTTTCTCCCATTCTGTGGGTTTTCTGTTTGGGAAACAATGTATTTTTATAATATGGTGGGAGGAAAAAGGAGACAGAACAAACAACACAGGCTACGGTCTCACACCAAAACTAGTGGTGAGACCATATTTCTTTATTTTTTAATATTTATTATTTTTATTTCATGTGTAGGAGTGTATTGCCTGTATGTATATGAGTGCACCCATGTTGTGCAATACCATGGAGGTCAGAAGAGGGCTTCAGAGTCCCCTGGAACTGGAGTTAAGGATGATTCATAGCTGCCATATGGGTGCTGGGAATCAAACCCGGGTCCTCTGCAAGAGCAGTCGGTGGACTTAACCACTGAGCCATCTCTCCAACCCCAAGACTATATTTCTGAAGACACCACACACTTTGGTTGCAGATCGTACAGAATCAATCTGGAAATGATCTCAAAATGTCTTCCCTGCCAGCTGGTGTTCGTGGTACCAGGTGTCATGCAGGCTACAGGGAAGAAAAGTCATCAATGGTCTTACTTGGCAATGAACCCGATGTCAAAATACAGATCTGTCAGGCAACATGTCTCTGCCGTGCAGTAGTTGCATGAAGGTTACAGGGTGGCCAAAGGCTTTTGTATTGGAATTGAGGCCTGCTCCACAGCAGGGAACTCATGCCTGCTACTGTAAATCCTAGAAACCCAGAGACAAATGCCCATGGCTGGGAAAATCATCGGCCCTTGGGGGAAATCTACTACTGTTGTCCTGATAAATGGACATGTCATCAAAGTACCTTCTAAATATTTATTTTTATTCCCATAGATTAGTGCTGCTCTCAACCTTAGGGCAGAGAAGACTCTATCTACAGTGCTCAACAATTAATGCAGAGTCTCAAAACTTATCAAGTGCTAAGAATAAGTGACAATTCTATGCTCAGCTCTAAATGGGATATCTATTTCAATCCCTCCAAGATTAAGGAAACACTGCAGAAGAGGACAGAAAGAGCGTCAGAGCCAGAGGACGGGGAGGAATGCTCTGACATGCCGTCTTCTGGACATGACATGGCTGTGGTATTCATGAACTCACTGCAGCTAGGGTTACCTGCATGAGATGAAACCAACAAGATGCAGCCCACATCCAACAATACGAAATAGACTCAGTGGATTCCAAGAAGGCAAAGAGGAAACAAGAAATAGGGAATGAGACGTGTTGGAGGTGCCAGGGAGTGGGAGGTGGGAGAAGTGAGCAAGGTATGCTGACTATAAAAAAGTTAATAAACAGAACTCAATGACCTCCTACAGAGACATTTGCTCAATCGTGTTTGTTGCTGCATTTTTCACAATATCTAGGGTACGGAAACAACCTAAACGTCCTTCAGCTTGTGAATGGATAATAAAAATGTGGTACATTTACACACTGGAGTCTAAAGTCGGTGGTAAGAAAGATGAAATCACGAAATTGGCTGGACTAGGGGTGGAATACATGTGGCAACACACTCACACACATAAAAAATGAATAAAATTGAAATAAAAGTTTTAACATGTATATTAAGAGCTTCCCATGAACCATGAACACTGCTTGCTCTGAAAGTGAGCGGTGGACAGGAACACTGTCTGTCCTGAAGGAGCTCGCAGTCCAGTGGAAGAAGACAGTGGCTCAAGGCATCCTTGTCACAGGAGCATACAGCAATGAAGGGAGCACAAGGCCCTGTGCTCTGTAACCACCAGATGTGATAGGCAAGACTTCACAGGCAAGACCCACCTGGGCCCACCCAGGTATCATCAGCAGACAGAACACCCTGGAAGAGCATCTAGGACAGAGGAGCTTCCCAGGCAGGAAAGAGCCAGGCTGCTTGAGACGGACAGAACTCACCAACAAAGAGAAATGATAAGGGATGATGCACTGCAGTGGCGAGGTGCCCATTCTCATAAATCTCATTTCTCCAGTTCCAAAGCCCATCTCTGCACAAGCCCATACTTTAAGTTGAGTGTGCCTGGCCACACACAATGATCCTGCTGAGTTTTCAGGGTTCCCCTGGGGAGACTACACTCACCAGTGCATCATTGTGGTTTAGGTCTGGAGGACCCCAAGCTCATGTGTCTGAATGCTTGGTCCCCAGCTGTGGTCCTGTTTGGGGAGGCTGTGGACCCTCTGAGACAGGAGGCATAAATGGCAGAGGGAGGTTACTGGGGGAGGGACTTGGAGGTTTACAGCCCGAACCATTTCTGGCCCAAACTCTCTGCTTCCTGGTCAATGTCCTGTGAGCAACGACCGCTGCAGACTCCTGCTGGTAGAAACTCCAGCTTCCAGCCTTCCCTGCCCTGAAGGACTGTATGCTCTGAGATGCTGAGCCAAAATAAACCCGTGCTCCCTTAAGTAGCTTCTGACAGGTCTTTAATCACAGTACTAAGAAAAATTACACACTGAAAGAACAGAAACACAAACCCGGGAGGGTGGCTCAAAACTGCTTTAGCCAAGAATAGCCTCTCTTTGGCATATGGGAAGAGCAGTGCGCAGTCAGGTCTGCCGGCACGGGCTCCCTTCTCACCGAGCTCCTCACGCACCATGTCTGCACGGCATAATGTACCTGCGAGACAACGGATGATGTCACACCAGGCAGCTTCTAAAACCTCCATTTCTGTTCATGTTTTGTTTTGTTCTTTGGGGTTTGTTCTGTTGGTCAGTCGGTCGGTCGGTCGGTGCCTTGCACCCGAAACCAAGGGGATTCTTTAGAGATGGGAATCCGCCTGAGTCTGGGGCTGTGCCTCTCTCTCTCAGCCCTGGATTCTCAACACGGTCTACAGTGAATAGACTCTCTGCACCTACTTAATGAATATCAATTGAAAACAAAAGAAAATTAAGAGCAAACACACTCAATTAAAATATGCAAAGGGGGCTGGAGAGATGGCTCAGCAGTTAAGAGCGCTGGCAGCTCTTACTAAAGACCTGGGTTCGAAATCCAGCACCCACATGGATGTGAGCAACCGTCTGGATAATTCCAGTTCTAGGGGATCCAACATCCTCTTCTGTCCTCCGTGGGCATTGTAGGACACAGATGCACTTACACACATGCAGGCATAACACTCATACAAATAAATAAATAATAAATAATGAAAATATACAAAGCAGCAGCAAAAATGAGGGCTCTAATTTCATTTTATTTTACAACCACCTTTTTTAGGCAAGAAAAAAAAATGGGTCCAGAAAAAACAGGAATGAGAAAATAAACAAAGAAAATATACTTTCTACCCTAAGACATTCCAGGCTTCCTCAGAGCCTGGGGTGAAGTTAGATGAGACTGCACCTTCCAAAATTTATCTGAAAATATCCCAGGGAAATGCCACAAGAAAAACAGGCCTACCTTGCACACATCTCCCTTGCATGCATCTGTAAGTGACAGTGCTGATGAATGACCAAGTCTCTGACCCGTGTCACACTTCCTCACTGAAAATGATGAATTAGGAAGTGACAGTGTCTGAGGCACGGCTGGAATTTCTTAGTGCCTAAGTGCCATATTTTAGAGTTGATATTAGCTTTGACCTACAAGGGCAGCCCTTGTACATTCTCATTCATTAACAGGTCTCCTTCAGGGGCTCAGCTATAGATCCTAAATTTTTGGCGGTAGTAAGTAAATTACTTTCACTATTTCTAAAAAATGTGAAGAGCCTTTACAAAAGCAGACATGACTTCTAGTGCCAAGAGCAGAAAGACTTGATCTCGTAAGAGTGAGGAACTGTGTTTGCAGAGAAAATGCTACTGAATCGCAAGTCAAGTCTCCCAAGTAGGGATGCAATCCATCATGCCTGTGTGTGCTGTGGAGGATGCAGAGGCACAGATGAGACAAACAGGGATGAGCAGGGCCGAGGACAAGGGCATGAATCCTAACGTGCTGAGGTGAGGCTCCGAAACCCACGCCCGCTGACTTCTCCCTATATGTAGTTTCAAAGAGGAAAGTTTCCACTGATGAGACAGTGATCATGGAAATGCATCATATGAGCCACATGTATGCACAACATACTGACCATGATCACCACGCAGCCAGCACAGGGTGGGGCTTGACACGTACTAATTATTATATAAAAAAGACGAGCAACTTCAGCAAAAAATATTGAGGAGCAATTTAATAAAATATTGGAATTAATTATGGATTAAACACTAACATCTATCATCCACTAATATCTAGGTTAAACTCTATGTAAATTCTTTGTCATATTTAAGGTTTAAAGCAATTGACACAAGCCACGTCCTCTCCATGACCCTATATCATTCAAATTATTTTTGTCACTTGGTTTTTTTGAACTCTTGCTAGTCTGGCTGCCATTCACTGACTCATCTGTTCACCTGTTCACTCTTAAATTCTTTATTAATTCATGCATTCATTCACATGTGTTTTCTCTCT
>NW_008334665.1:337533-343779 GCF_000622305.1 Nannospalax galili | reverse complement strand
CCAATCAGAAAATGTCTACGACATCCCATGGAGGTTGCAAGTTTCCGCTCAAACCAAATCTTGCCTGGGAGACCCTGTGTGTTCTAGTTTGCTTCTCCATTGCTGTGACAAAATACTCTGGCCAGAACCAACTTGGGGAGGAAAGGATTTGTTTGGTTCACATCTCCCACTGTTCATCAGGGAACCCAAGACAGGAGCTCAGGGCAGGAACCTGAGGCAGAAGCTGAAGCACAGGCCATGGAGGAACGCTGCTTACTGACTTCCTCCCCTGGTTCCTGCTCAGTCTGCTTTCTTATACAGTACAGGCCCACCTGCCCAGGGTGACACCACCCACCGTGGACTGGGTCTTCCCACATCACTCAACAATCAAGAAGATACCCCATAGACATGACCACAAGCCAGTCCAATGGAGACAATTCCCCAATTGAGGCGCCCTCTACCCAGGTGTGTCAAGTTGACACTAAAGCATCCAGCACACCGTGCCACTGTTCAGAACTTCAGAAATGCACCTTTGTTCACGGTCTTCCATCTTCTCAGCCTCACACAGAGATTTTGAGATGATCTCTGGTTCTAATGACCACCATGTCCATCACAAAACAGATGAATGCAGAGCCCCAGCAAGGAGAAAGAAAGAGCCCCTCTGGAAGGAGGAACAAATTCCAACTCCAGCAAACACTCAGTGTCCATCTTTGGTAACCAGAAAAGATCGGGTGTCATTGAGTGGTGATGATGCAGTATGACTCTCCTCTCGAGGGGACCCCCCCCCCACTTCTCCTTCCTTGTGTTTTGGCCGTTAAATTTGTGATCATGTCTTCTGTACCTTCTCTCTGGTTCCAGCATACACACATACAATGGATTTGCAAAAACAAAAAACTTAAAAAGTTATAATTTCCCCCAGAAAAGTTGTCACTGTACCATGCTCGCATGTATTCTTAGAAAGAGAATACCTTCCTTGTGTTTTGGCCGTTAAATTTGTGATCATGTCTTCTGTACCTTCTCTCTGGTTCCAGCATACACACACATACAATGGATTTGCAAAAACAAAAAACTTAAAAAGTTATAATTTCACCCAGAAAAGTTGTCACTGTACCATGCTCGCATGTATTCTTAGAAAGAGAATATATCGTTTCCACAAGGCCTGTGGTTGTGTCTTTGGGGCACTTTCTTGATTGTTGAGTGATGAGGAAGGGCCCAGCCCACTGTGGGTGGTGCCACCTCTGGGAAGTTGGTCCTGTGCTGCATAAGAAAGCAGATGAGCATAGGCTTGCTCAGAAGAATGAGCCAGTAAGCAGCATTCCCCGACAGCCTGTGCTGCAGTTCCTGCCTCCTGGCTTCCCTACATGATGAACTGTGATTGGGACATGGAAGCCAACTAAACTCTTTTATCGCCAAGTCTATTTTGTTTTTAAAATATTTTATTTTTGGTTTTTATTTTACGCATATGAGTGTATTGCCTACATGTGTATAAGTGCACCTGTGTGGGCAATGCCCACAGAGATCAGAAGAAGGCATCAGATTCCCTGTAAGTGGAGTTATGGGTGGTTGTTAGCCACCATGTGGGTGCTCTTAACTGCTGAGCCATCTCTCTGTCTCTCCAGGAACCCCCTCCCCAGTCTATTTTGATCAGAGAGTTCATCACAACAATAGAAAATAAACTAAGACAAAAATTGGAACCAGGAGTGGGGCGTTGCTGTGAAAGACCCGACCATGTTATTTTCAGGGGTTTGAAGTCTTCGAACCCCTGGCTGGAAAAGCCATTGAGCACTTGGAGCTTAGTGAGCTTTTGTGTGGGAATCTTGAAGATAATGCAAGAAGTAATGAAGACGGCGGAGGCCTGGCTTGTGATTCGCAGAGGGAAGTTTCAGGGCTGTTTGTGTGACGTTTTGAATTAAGAAACTATGAGAGTAAAATCTTCTGTGCTTTATTAGAGTAATAGATGCTGGTCCGCTGGAGCTGAAAAATCAGCTGTGATTCATAAGAGGTCAGCGTCACTGGGGTGAAATCTTTTGGGAAGTACTTCCTCAGCATCAGCATACAGAAGCTGTGCTCCACAACAGGCCAGGGCTTCATCTCAAGTTGAAGTCAAAGTTGGCAAGTATAAGAGTCTCCTGCATGGTACCAGTTTTGAAGGCATGAAGGGGTCATGGACACAAGCTGTGGCTTTGCATCGTGAGAGACCAGGAGAGGTCATTGATGAAGGTGTAGCTTCAGTTTTGGTAGAGACCTCAGCATATTGGAGATGCCAAGCCCCTGAGACAACCACCAAGGGCAGCAGCAGGTATGGTATGGAGCAAGTCTGTGCCTACAAGAAAAGCTGTGCGTGTTCTGGATAGTGGACCCAGAGAAGTGGGGCGGCCCAAGTCCTTTAGAGCCCAGAAGATCATAAGTAAATCCCAGATGTGTTTCTGGACTTTGGCTTTGCTTAACTGTGTCCTGGTTCTGCCCTCTTGAAATAGGACAGTATGCAACTTGTTTTAGATTTTAGAGGAGTCCCTGATGAGTAAGAGACTTTTAAAAGAAGCTTAAGTGTTTGAATTTTTTTAAAAAGAACTTTATTGACAATTTCATACAGGCATATAAGGTGTTTTGATCAAATTCACACCCATTCCCTCCCCTCCGACATCTCCCAAATCTCCCCATCACTTTTTTTCTGACAACTTCATGTACTTTCTTTTTTCTTTCTATTTTAATGGTGATTTTGCTAGTCTAACATTCCCCCCTCTGAAGAGGTAACCCTAAAATCTTTTAGGGATAAGAGCTCCCAAACACTTTTGACATTTTTGGCCTTTGGAATGAAGTATGTTGCTAAGAGGCCCAAGGACATTTTGACTTTTAGCCAAGGAACTGGCTACTTTTCTTTGGAGTCTTTTTACCCTAACTGCCTATCCAATTCCTACCTCCTATTCTTATCACACCATCCTCTGAAGAGGTTACCCAAATTGCCAATAGGGAATCAGGACACAGACGGCTCTGGCTTCTTCCATGCTGAACAAGGACGTGGAGTGAAGCAACTGGGGTACCCCTTCAGTGGGTCTATCTAAAAGACTCCCAAATTGTATAACTCTAATCTGTAGGGAGTAAAGAAGGTCCTAGACTGGTGAATAGGGGATGTGAAGGAGAAGTAAAGACAAGAGTAATTAGCATTACAAGTTCTAGACAGGGAACTAGAAAAAAAGTCTGAACAGGGCAAATTTCAAATGTTCATATCAGAGTCCATTGGGATTTCTTGACGAGAGCTTCCAAAAGCATCCCTCTATTGGGTTCCTCCTCGTTTTTCTTTTGTCTGCCAAGGCTGGACTCGAGAGTGATGGACTTGGGATTTGTTTTCAGGTACTTTGATAGCTGTCTGAGTGGCTAGAATCAGTGTCAGTTCCCGCTCTATCTAAAGGCTTCTAGATAGGGGGAGGAAACAAATTTATTCATTATTTTATAACAATAATGGATTATCTCTTAACTACAGGTGGGCACTACAGTATTGGAGACCAATATTCAAAGTCTTACAACTGAGCAGCACTTTGTGCTTAGAAACAAAATTACCAATGAGAAATAATTGTCTAAATGATATTTTATATGGACTTAAGCCTAATGTCTGGAATGTATAATCCCTTGAACTGTTAAAGAATTATAGTGATCCTTTTAATCTTTGGTTATACTTTCCTTTTGGGTGTTTAAGACCATAAAGTTGGCCCAAATCAATTTATTTTCACTCTTCAGATTGTTGGAGGATCTGTCCTTCAGGGATCACATGGGCTTGGGAGGAGCCCCTGGTTCCTTTCTTTTTCCATCTATGTGACGATAAGTCAAAGGTCCTGCTCAACCATGTCTGGCTTCACTTGGAAGCATGGAGGAAGTGTCTCCTCTGACTTGATCCTCCTCTTTGTAGACTGGTCACTGGTTCAAGTCCATCTGGTGAGGTCTCCATGGCCTTCATGAATAGGAGAACAGGTGACTCACCACAGTTACAGGACATTTGAGAGATTTCCCGTAGTTCCCTGGAACTTAGTCAACTTTGGAGGGCAAGGGGCAAAAACCGTCCTTTAGGTCCCTCTGACCACATCAGCATAGGCCTCAAAGTATGACTGTTAAACATCCAATAAGGTTAGTTCCACCAGTCTGGTACTTTTAATTATCATGTGCTATGTAGATAAAGTTTGGGTAAAATAAAACAAATATTCTCAGATAAACCTTGACTAGACATATATTTTTTTCCTTAAATTAGTTGACTAAACTATGACCTTAGAAATTTTAAGAGTATGTGTATATTATTTTGTCTCATCTTTTATACATCATAGCAAACCTACACAGACCTTCATCACTTGCTTAGGCTTTCTCTTTTTTTCTATTTTGGAAAATATCTCCATTCCTATATCCTTTTTACACCTTTTACAGTCTCATTTTCTTTTTTAATAGTTATGAAACATAATAATAAAGTGTTTGAATTTTTTAAGGTCTGTGGGACTTTTAAATTTATACTATTTTATATTATGATATTAATATTAACATGAGATATTGGGAACAAGAAATGGAAGGGCTATGATTTAATAGTGATGTGTGTTTGTATTTTGAGTTGACAGGGGTCAATGCTGCTGGATAGCTTTAATTTTAACCTGACACGTCTGGGAAGAGGGAGACTCACTTAGGGAATTTCCTATATTGGATTTGCCCATGAGCATGTATACAAGGCAATTTCTTGACTGTTTAATGGCTCAGCCTACTATGGATGGTACCACCCTGGGCAGAAGGTCTTGTGCTGTATAAGAAACAGAATTAGCACAGACCAGAGGAGTATGCCAGTGAATAGCACTCCTCTGTAGTCTGTACTGTGGTTCCTGCCTCCTGGCTCCCTCCATGATGGACTGTGAGCTGTGAGCAAATAAACCCTCTTCTCCCCCAAGCTGGTTTTGGTCAGTAAAACACAAAGCAAACTAAGACAGCGACCAAGGCTCCAAAGTGTCTTGGTTTAACAAGATTTTCAGGTCCCTTTCATAGTCAATCTAATCAATTTTTTAATTTGTTTCCTCATTTCTTTACATAAAAAGAGCACCTTGTTGATTGGGGGGACGAAGGAACTGTAGGAAATTGATAGCTGCTGGGCAGTCAGTTTTCTTTTAAGAGTGTGACACTGGGTAAGGTGCCCAGGCTGCAGGGAATGTACATACACCCAGGAGCATTTGGGTAACACAAATCAGACTCCATAGTCCTTGAAAAATTAAAAGGACTTGAACTATGGGGGAGGGGAGAAAGGTAGAGCGAATGTGAGAGGAGATGGAGAGCATCTAAATATCAAAATACATTATATAAAGGGATGAGACAAAAATAATATACACACAATCTTAAAATTTCTATGGTCATAGTTTAGTCAACTAGTTTAAGGAACAACATATAAATCTAGTCAATGTTTATCTGAGAATATTTGGTTCTTTACCTAAGCCTTATCTATATAGCACATGATAATCAAAAGTACCAGACTGGTGGAACTAACCTTATTGGATGTTTAACAGTCATACTTTGAGGCCTATGCTGATGTGGTCAGAGGGATATAAAGGACAGTTTTTGCCCCTTGCCCTCCAAGGTTGACCAAGTTCCAGGGGACTATGGAACATCTCTCAAAATGTCCTGTAACTGTGGTGAGTCACCTGTCCTCTTGTTCAGCGAGGACATGGAGTCTCTACAAGATGGTCTTGAACCAGTGTCCAGTTGACAAAGAGGGGGGTCAACTTAGAGGAAATGTCTCATTCATGCTTCCAAGTGAAGCCAGACATGGTCAAACAGGACCTGTGACTTATCTTCACATAGATGGAACTGGTAAAAGAAAGGAGCCAGGTGCTCCTCCCAAGCCCATGTGACCCCTGAGGAACAGATCCTCAAATCACCTTAACTGTAAAAATAAATTGATTTATTTGGGCCAATTCTATGGTCTTAAACACCCAAAAGGAAAGTATAACCAAAGAGTAAAGTGATCAATATATTTGTTTAAAGAGTTCAGGGGGGGCGGGGCTAGAGAGATGACTCAGTGGTTAAGAACACTGTTCTTGCAGAAGACCGGGTTCAAATCCTAGCACTCACATGGCAGCTAACAACTGTCCGTAACTCCTGTCCCAGGAGATCTGACAGCTTCTTCTGACTTCCGTGGGCATTGCACGACACAGGTGCACTTACCTACACACAGGCAATATACGCATACACATAAAATAAAAATAATAAAATATTTTTAAAAAGACTAACATCAAATCCAGAGAAGGAAAA
>NW_008334665.1:327531-337464 GCF_000622305.1 Nannospalax galili | reverse complement strand
TTTTTCTAGTTCCCTGTCTAGAACTTGTAATGCTAATTACTCTTGCCTTTACTTCTCCTTCACATCTCCTATTCACATTCAAGGACTTTCTTTTCCCCTTAGAGACAAGAGTTATGCAATTTGGGATTCTTTTAGATAGACCCACTGAAGGGGTACTCCAATTGCCTCACCCTGCGTCCCTGTTCAGCATAGAAGAAGCCAGAGCAGCCTAAATCCCAATTCCTTGTTGGCAATTTGGGTAACCCCATCAGAGGATGGTGTGATAAGAATAGGAGGTGGGAATTGGCTAGGCAGTTAGCGTAAAAAGAGCCCAAAGAAATGTAGCCAGTTTCTTGGCTAAAAGTCAAAATGTCCTTGAGACTGGTAGCAATGTACTCTGTTCCAAAAGCAAAAAATGTCAAAAGGATTTTGGAGCATATATCTAATCCTAAAGATTTTAGGGTTACCTCTTCAGAGGAGGATGTTAGGGTACCCAAAAGCCCCATAAAAATAAATAAATGAAAGAAGAAAAGGAAACAGAAAAAAGTGACGGGGAGACATGGGAGGAGTTGGAAGGGAGGGAGTGGGCATGGATTGGATCAAAACACCTTACATGCATGTATGAAATTCTCAGTAAAGTTTTTGTAAAAGTTTAAAAAAATGGAAATTTAAAAATTAAAAAAAATTCTCATCGAATCAATTGAAACATTATTTCAAAAAAGAAGCACAGGGTCTTGGAGTGATTATGTCCCCAGGTATGTGCATTCTCATTAGTAAAGCAGAACGTGGGTTCCTGTGCCACCTCCTTTGCAAACCGCACTCTGTCGCTGTGGTGGGGCACTGTGAGCTCTATGAGAAACACTGTGCGAGGCTGCCCATCACCATTCAGGAGTTCTTCCCGGTGAGACAATTTCTCAGATGAGTCTTGATTCCAGGTGAATCAGGCATGGGAGGTGCTGGAACAGAGCCTGAAAGGGGTACACTTTAGGGAAGGTCGGAACTGGAGGACCTGGGCACATAGAGGAAGTATGTCCTGGAACAAGACAGGGCCAGGGACTAGGGTGCTAATGCCAGAAGTTAGTTTGTGCTTCAGCAAGAGGTCACTGAACATTTCTAAACCTTGAAATAACATAACCAAGTTTGTGTTCATGGAAGACTTTGTAAATAGAAAGTTTTTATGCTGATGTAGTTTTCTATAGATGCAGAATTAATCTCAATTTTGTTTATACCATTAATATGCCTCATTCATAAATATTTGTGGGGTGGGATTTCATTATTACAGGGTTATTTGATTATTAACACCTTACATTTGAGGAGCACTTATGGTTAAAAATAATTTCATGATCATTGCCTCATCCTGTCACAATATCTTGAGGTAGGACGCATGACCTCATTAATGCAGAGAGAAACTGACTTTGAGTCATGTAACAACTCTGACTTTGTGATCAAAAGTTTCTAGAAAAAACAACCTGCACCTTCAAAGTGAACCTTCTGCAAGGCTGACTCGCAGTGACTGTGGAGAGTTTGGAATGTTGCAGGTCCAGAGCCTAATTACAATTTAATTACAATGGATCTTGGGCCATCTTGAGCCCCTCAGAAGCCACTCTTCAGTGTCTGACCTAACATCCTGTGACTAATAGATAAAAACCTTCTGTAATGTATTAACAAACCCAGCTTCCACCAACCAAAGGCTAAGTGTCATCAGATGCATCTCTGTTGTGCTGTAACCACTTAATGTTTCCACCAGTATTTGTGAAAAGCACCTGGGTTTATTACTTTATATGTTCTGTTACTATTAAAACGTCATGTACCTTCTTCCACACTGAATCATGGAATTTGGGGTAACCTGAATCTGTGTTCCCAGGTCATGGTTACTCATAGTTGGCTCCAGAATAAACTATTGTTCCCTTTGAGATGAGACAGTTGTGATTTTTGTGTTGATAGCATACACCACAGTAGGAGTAGACTCCAGAAATTCTGAAGCCAGCATCTCCTGTGACATCAGTGGCTGTGTAACTCACATCCGAATATAAGGAGCAGGGCATCTAGACTAGGAGACTAGAAATAATAGTAAGTTTAAAAATAATTTAAAGGACATGGGTGCATCTTGGGAACAAACCACTGCTTTACTTCCCCTGGCTGGGGCACCAAGTCTCACTTTAAGGAAATAGGTTAACTTAGAAAAATGTAGGAGGGAAATTAACCCTAATCCCTTTGATAAATTTAGTGCTATTCTCCTGAAATTTAATAGAAATTTAATACACTTAAGCCATCTAGTTTAATGGTATCTATTTAATTATCAAACAGATTGTTCACGCCTATCTAGAGATCTTGCCTCATTGGAAGTTTCTAAAACTTCAGGGGGCTAAACATGAGGTGACAGTCATGATGCTCCCCAAGAAAAGCCACTACAGCTACTTGGTTTGCAAACTCACAGGACGCAGAGTCAGAATGAATGGGAGGAGAAGAATCTTTTTCCAAAAAAAAAGCAGAATTTTAAGGTATTCATCTCTCAGAGTCTGACCCCTGGTGAACACACACCTTAGTTCATTTGTTTAATCAAATACCCGTCCACTGTTTACAGGTAAAATTAATTCCCTTATATAGAGAGAATAAGCCAGGTTTGGCGATACATGACTGATCCCTGCACTTGGAAGGAAGAGGCAAGAGGATTAGGAGTTCAAATCAGGCCTCAGCTACATACATTCTGGGCCAACCTAGGCTATATGAGACCCTAACTAAATAAGTGAATCAATCAAACCTGGGAAAACTTGGCTTAACCACACAAGTTCTTTAGGAGTCATTTTATGGTTAGATAACAAAGAAGTCAGAGAGATGAGACATGTGCTGGTTGGAGGGAAGACATCATATGTACTGGGCACAACCTGGGCACAGGTAGCTGGAGCTGCAGGCAAGCTATGGACCGAGATATCCCAGGTCACAGCTGTAAAGAAAACAGGAACCACCACCAACAGGTGCACACTGTGAATGCAGCCTCTAACAGTAAACTGGGAGAAGGTCTCCAATGCCAGATGAGAATCACAGCCCCAGGGCACCCGATTCCTGAGGATCCAGCTGCGTCCTGCCTATACTGTAATAGACACCGAGTTTGTAGCTTTTCAAGTCACCAGTGTTGGGGCAAAACCAGAATGGGATGCATCTTAATGTTGAAAACAACAAAACAAGCCAAGAGAAATTCCCTCATCCGACTCAAGGTCACCACGCTGACAGATCTGAAACTCTGAGGACTCCAGGTCCTGGGAAGGTGAAATTTGACTCTCATCTATGTGTGCACTGTGTACCCTCGCTGTCCCATGCTCCTGCAAGACGTTTCTTTCCACACAGAATCCTGTGACATATTCTGCTCCCTCTCACAGCCCCAGCTTGTCAGTGCCCACAAAGCTGTCCCCTGCCATGCCCTGCCTCAGCACACAGCAAGGCCCTTCATAAAATCTCATCACTCTTTTTGTTCCTGTTTCCTTGCTTGGTTTTCAGAATCTGACATTCCTGGGATCCTTCTTTGACTGGCAGATTAATTTCTCAGATCACCTCTAGAGCTTTGCACATCTGGCTACAGTTTATTGTGGCTAGTGTTCATAAAGTGTTATCATTTCACCAGGCATCAGTTTAAGCAAGAATATAGTCGTGGTGGTGCTTGCCTTTAATCCCAGCACTCAGGAGGCAGAGGCAGGCGGATCTCTGTGAGTTCAAGGCCAGCCTGGTCTACATAGTCAGCTTAAATAAGATATTGTGTGTGTGTGTGTGTGTGTGTGTGTGTGTGCGCGCGCACGCGCGCGCACACTGGGAACAGGTCTCCATCAGGATGGAGCATGCATGAGGCCCAGCACTGTGTAAACCAGGTGTGATGGAATACATCTATATCCCAGCTCTTGGGAGGTGTGGGCAGGAAGGTCAGACTTCAATGACATCCTCAGCTACATATGGAGTTAGAGGACAGATTGGGCTACATAAGACTCTGGCTCAAAAAATTGAAAATAAAAGCATAATTGTGTGTGTGTTTGTGTGTATGTATTCATGTGTGAATCGCAGAATTATTTTACATTTGCCAAGGGTAAATAACATATATCATTAGGGTGACATTAAGAATACCATTTTGCCTGGCGTGCTCGTGCACGCCTTTAATCCCATCACTCAGGAGGCAGAAGCAGGTGGATCTCTGTGAGTTCAAGGCCAGCCTGGTCTACCTAGTGAGTTCCAGGACAGCTGAGGCTACAGAAAGACCCTGTCTCAAAAAAAAAAAAAACCAAAGTGGGGCCTGGAGAAATGGCTCAGCAGTTAAGAGCACTGTCTGCTCTTCTAGAGGACCTGGGCTTGGTTTCTAGCACCCACTTGGTATCCATAGCTCCAGTTTCAAGGATTCTGACACCCTCTTTGGACTCCAGGGGCATTGCAAGCACCAGAGCTCTTACATACATGCAGGCAAAACACTCATACACATAACAATAAAAACAGATTAAAAAAAAAACTTTTTAAAGAATCCAGTGTTTAATTGTCAAAGCCAATAGCTACCCACATAAAAGATGGTGGTGCACACTGGCATCGGTCCAATCGAGTGCTGCAAGTTCTTGGGATGCAAGTTCAAAAGGAAGAAGAGTCCATTAGTGTCATCTATGAGTATATGTGTAAAAACCATCTGGCCTAGGACTTGTGGCTAGACAGGTCACAGGCCATAGAATAGAATTTACTAATGTAAACTGACTCCTAGTGACTTATTGATATATCCACAGATAAATGCATCTCTCAGGTCTCACAAGAGAAGTTTCTTGCAGTAGAGGACAATTAACACAGAGAGCCCTAGCTGGTCAGTGTGCAGAGAATAAGAGACTACAAAGTACTCCACTCTAAGTGTGATACTTGTGCCACTACCTTTCCTCCCAAGGCTCAGGAACTATTGCAGAAAGACTGTAAGGGATAGAGGTGGTAGCTGAAAACAAGGAAACCGTGTTGTCTGGTCACAACAGCATGGTTGCATATATGAACCCACAGTACTTGTGACAGTACGCGCAAGACCCGCACAACTGCAAGTCAGACAAAAACCCAGCATGGAAGGGGGAGGTGGGCAAGAAGCCCCAGCCCTGGCCGAGGGTCTGTTGGTAGTTGGTAGCTGCTGGGAGTCAGTCTTCTTTAAGGGTGTGATGCCTGGTAGGTTGGCCAGGTTCCACCAGATGGACCCACACCTGAGTATTTGAGGACACAGATTAGACTTAATAGGCCTTGAAAAATTAATAGAGGACATGAAAAGATGGAGGTATGGGAGGTGGGTGGGTCTGAGAAGAGATGAGGTGGGAGTCTGAGTATGATTGAGATACACTGTATGAAAGTCTCTGGGAATCAGTAAAACTGTTGTTTTTAAAAAAATCTGTCCCATCCCCAAAACTTTTCAGTGCTAGCAATGAAAACTGAGATTTTAAGACCTCACATTTATTGGAACCTTAAACTTCCTTAAAGAGTCTGAAATTCAGTTACGTTATGAACCCCCAAAGTCCCACCAGCTGGCTTTTACACAAGGCGACAAGTGAAGCACTACAGTGTCTGTAAATGCGGGCACGTGGTTTAATTTTAAGAGTTAGTTGCAAGCAGATCAGCCCACTGAAAGTGACGCACTTGCTTTAATCAGCACATTTTAAAATAACAGCTAATCAAAGGGGAGCATTCATTTTCTCCAAACAAAAGTACTTGCTTCATTAAGCAGCATGTTGACAGCTGATACGATAAATGTAAATAACAAGTACAAATTTTACAAGACGCATCACTGAAAACAAAAGGTGCAGAGAGCTTCTGAAAAGGAGGCCGCTTGTGTAGAAACACCAGCATATCACTCAACGCATCCATCAAAGGGCACCGACGCCAGTCGGCAGCGATAGTAACCCAAAGCAAAACTTTCTACTGTAACACCATTTAAGACGCTATCAAAACATAAACCTTATGAGTTCCAGACAAAGACGGGAAAAGAACAGAGAGACTAATTAGTATTAACTGAATATGAAAACTATTCAACATTTTAATCCTTAAGAAACCTCTTGTTAAAATAAGACAGAAAAGAGATATACACACTAACTCTTATTTAGAAACTTGTATTCCTTATTTTTAAAAATGTCTTCCTGTGTTTCTACTGTTTCTAGAATCAATTATGCTTTTAGCAGGTACAATAATCACTTCCTGTCCCTACAAATCCAGTGAATATTGTGCAATAAAGTTTAGTGTCTTGTGTATTATGTAGTCTGTTTGCAACTTTTTAATGACATTTAAAATAATAGTTGATGTAGAGAAACCTTAGTGGAATGTGTCTCCCTGCCTGCATTCATGGGTATTAGCTCAACTGCTTTGCCAGGTGCAAAGCCACATTATCAGTCAGTATATTTGTAAACTGTCTGGAATTTCAAAATTAGGAATAAAACTATTTTCTTATATTAAAAAAATTTAGTGTCTTACAACAAGAAAATTCTCAGCTATGAGACAGTACTAATTTGATTAATAAATGAAGAAACTTCAAAGAAAATTTCAACTTGTGAAGAACATATCACCACCTTTCTATTTTTAAATAATATTTCATTTTATTTGAAATTTTCATATATGCACACAATGTATTTTGATCCTAAGTACCCCAGAAACTCCCTCCAAGTCCTCCTGTGCCCTGCTAACCATTCCTCCCAACCTCGTGTCTCTTTCTAAATAGTGCTTTAATATTAAATAGATAAAAATATTGTTTTTAATATTGTTATTATTTACGAGTCCAATCAGTGGTGCTCACATGAACATGGCTGTGGGACCACCCACCCAGGCTTGGGCAGCTGACACCTGCCATGTCCCCAGAGTAAGATGATTCTCCCTCTGTCAACAGTCATCAAGTGAGTGCCAGGAACTCCTCAGCTAGAGGTGGGGCCTTTTGAGGCCCTCACCCTCTCCCATTGATAGAACTTATGTAACAAAGACCATTCCACTGGTTCCCTGACTTCCAATGCTCCAAAACCAATGGCTAGTCAATTTATGGACAGATTTTTGTAGAATGCTTCATTTTCATAACACACAAAACTCACTGCTGCAGATGCCTTCTGGTGTCCACATAGCCAACTGTCTGCAGTGTCTGCAGAGGCCTTGGCTTGAATCTTTTTCTTTCCACAAGGACTCATGGCTGGTGTCATGCTGCATAATGGGAGTTTGAGACTGATGCTGAGACAGGTAGAAAGCGACGAAAAGTGTGACTGTCAGCACCATACCTCTCCTGAAGACTTTCAGAGCCAGAACAGCAAGTATGGTAAAGACTCAGTCTTTGTTGCAGTGAGATGCCTAGCATGGGGGTAAAGGAGGTTGTGGAGGGTGTCAGCTGGAGTTCTCCTACAGCCGCCTTGGAGCATCAGTCAGTGATTTCATTCTAAAAATACATCTACATCACTAACAACAACGCCAAACAGGAAACCTCAGTCCAGCCTGTGACACTTGAGCGCTCAGCAGTAGAAATAACAGTTCCTCCGTGAGAAGGCCTTTCCTGCATCAACAGCAGAGACAATTTCTTCACTCCAGATACCCAGATCATTTTCCTCTATTTCTTATACAGCTATTGCTAATACTAGAAATCAATCATGCTCTGACCATATCCTCTTGAATTGAATTGGCTTTTATAACAACCATATGATGGCCTCAAGGGAAGACCATCTTTGCTTCTGTTTGGTTTCATTCTGTTTTATTCTATTGTGTTCAAGCATCACCTGCAGTACACACTCTGTAACTGCTTATTAAATGAGCTCATGGATGTCTCTCACAACTTATACACCAAGGGTCCAACCACAGCCATTTGTTACTGTGCACTAGAGTCGGCTCATTCCTGTAGCTAGGATGGTTATCCTGCCACAGTCACCTTCCGATGTGTCTTGTCACAGGGAGGCAGTGTTTTTATTGTGTCACCTGAATCTTTAAGCAGTATTTGTTCTTGGAGATTCCTGTTGCCTGCTTAAGAAATAGGATTGATATCTCTACAGGTTTTAGATGTTTCTTAGAAAACAAATCATTATTTATTCAAACAGCACAGAGGGAAAGAAAGCATCATGAAGCATGTGTTTGAAGACTGCGCATTTGGATCAATGTGTATAGAAGACAGCAGTACCTCCAGGTGGGCAGAGGGCTGCCTGCAGTCCACTTAGAAAACTGCCCCTCTTCTCTAACTTCACCTGAAGGCCATTTGCCCATTATCTTGGATAGAATCCTGAGGATGGAATGTTCTTAACAAATGTTTGCTGATTTGCATATCCATACTCAAGGCTAGTTAAGACAAATACAGTTGATATCAATAGTGAAACAGTTTCCTAATGCCTCTGAGCTAATCAAAAATTGTAAATGATCGGTTGGCATTCCTATGAAAAGTTCTGGTTGGAGAATCATATTAACTGGGAAAAAAAAAACTTACCTTTAATAATACAAAAATCCATGAAATCAATCGATCTTAAAACAGTAGAATTAACCCTTGCTCACAAAGCATCCCAAAGGGGTAGTTTTATCAGCAGATAGATTTTTACCTACCTGGAAGTCAAGAAGGGTCCAGGCCGTTCTGGTGTGGCTCTGTCCTCTGTGGTAATCATGTTCAGCAGTGTCTGGGAAGAACTTTGAACTGTTTCCACTTCCTGTCTGGCTCTCAAGATTTCTCAGTGATCACACGTGGGAATGGTAACTGAGTCATGTGCAGAGTGGTAAAGAGAGCAGTCTGTCAGGTCAGGATGATGTGTCTTATGTATGTTAACATCCCAGCCATCCATGCAGCTCAATAGCCTTCTGCCATCTGAGTATTGGCACAGCACAAATAATATATTCTCTATGGACAAACATTATGTTAAAATTGCCCAATGGTTTTTATGCTTAGTCTTCCTACCTTGGCTTAAAAATCAATTCATTTAGTTGGGTGTAGTGACACATGGCTTTAATCCCAGCATTCAGGAGGCAGAGGCAGGTGGATCTCCATGAGATCGAGGCCAGCCTGGTCTACATAACAAGTTCTATGCCAGCTCCTGTCTCAAAAAAAATTCAAAATCGATTCATTTATTAAAATTCACCCTTCTATGAGAAGATAATATTGCACTTGCTGTCATGATGAAAATTTCATCTTCAGAAATAAGACAACTAGTTTTTCTGTGGAATTGACTTCTTCAAATACACATCTGTGGCTGTCATGTCTGCTGTGGCTTCCCTGCTGGAACTGACCCAAACCAGCCTCTACCTTCCACTCAGATGTCCAAAGCTCCTACACAGCTCCTCCTGTTTTCCTCATCAGGTCAGAATGACCTCACCTCCAGCATGTTTTCATCTGCTGCTTGTAAAGCTGTCCTCACATAATTTAGGATCCATCCATTAGCTGTATTTGTAACCCAACAGATGTCTAGATAGTTAAATTCACCCTGGAGTATGGTGCCAGAGGATTCGGGGCACTTTGAAAGTGGTCCAGTATTTATCATTCCTGCCACGGAGTCATCCCAAGGGATGGCAGCAGGTGTAACGAGTGCCCACTGGGGCGTTTTCATTCTTTATATCCTTCCTTAACACCCGGTAATTCTTACTAACAAACTACAGGCCCTTGGCAATGCAAGAAAAACATGACTTGAATGTCACTAATTCCCTCTAATGAGGTCAACAGAAGTCAAAATGGCACATTTACTAGTCCCAGGTCACAGAAGGCAGGTAACATTGCTTCCATGGTACTGAGCCATAATTTTGAGACTTCACCAATACCATAACATTATTAGTGATAGACAACATATGGATCCCATTTCACCCACCACGATGAGAACACATAAAAAATAAATATGTATTTTTTCACAGGGGTAATTAAATTTTGTAGCCCTCCAAATACTATATTAAGTACCCTCTATGAAATCTTTTTTAAATTCACTTGCATTGTCCCAGTTCTCACTTTCTGGGGCCTGATCAATTGGGCTCATACACATGTGT